>NW_023247566.1:0-2754 GCF_002007445.2 Ailuropoda melanoleuca | reverse complement strand
TTTTTTTTTTAAAGATTATATTTATTTATTTGAGAGAGAGAGAAAGACCTAGTGGGAGGAGTGGGGGGAGCAGAGGGACAGATGGAGAGGCAGACTCCCTGCCGAGCAGGGCTAGATTCCAGGACCCAGAGATCATGACCTGAACCAAAGGCAGTTGCTTAACCGACTGAGCCCCCCAGGCGCCCCCAAAGGTTCTTGGTGTGTTTCCTCCACAAGGATGCCTTCCAGCAAAGGCAGGAACCCTGTCTGCTCATCATTTTCCCTGTAACACCTGCCACATAAGGCTGCTCACAAAATATCAGCTAAATGAATGAATGAAGGAATCGATCCGATTTCTTGGGCCCACAGAACGTGCTCTGATGGAAAAGATTGTTTAACGACCTTGTGACTAAGAAGTCCCATTATTTATATAACCCCAGTCTGGCTTCCACCGATGACATGTACCACCCTGCACCTACAATGTTCTGGTTTCCCCCAGCTTCCAATACCAGTTTTGCTATTTGCGTGGTATCTTCTCCCTCCCCCTCCCCCCTCAAATATCAGGTTAGTCCCAAATTGGGGGGGGGGGGTTATTCAAATGCAAACAAAACAAGAAACAATTTGTATTTTCTGTTTTTATTCTTTGAAAAATAAATTCTAGATTCCACTGAAACAATATACTTCTCTTCCAGATATCTAAGGGGGGAGCTAACAAGAGACAGGAGGACTTGCAAATTACCAACATCCTTCCATCTTTATTTAATAAATGTTTCACAGAAAGAGTAGGGTTGTAGCAGATAGAAACAAATGTTACTATTACTGAACAAAGGTTAACAGTAAAAGGTTTTATTACCAGAAATCTGCATAACATCTAAAAGAAATACAAACTATTTCATAACCCGAAACACACATTTGGATATTAGCAGCGTTGTACGGAGTCGGTTGAACCCACACTCTGTGGATCATGTTCTTGCATGTGTCTTAAATACCAAACACGTTCGCAGCATTTAGGGTGGGGGTGGGGACGGAATTGAGCAGAAATGTGCATTAAATAATGCATGGCTACGACTCCAAGGTAAAACAGGCTGCAGTCAAAACTGTCTAAGAATAACTTAAATGCTTTTGATAGGAAAGGTTTGGGGCAATATTTTTTCACATACTGTGCTCAATTTAGCTATGGAGAAAAACCACACATTCGCTGGGTGTTTCCCCTCGTGAGAACTGAAAGCTTTCCCCATCAAAAGCATAGCAGTTGCTCTGTATCTCCGGCTACCCCTTCAGTGAGGAAGAAACCCTTCAATAGCAAAACGTGGAGCAAAGCCAAGCACATGCCAATAACTCCAGGTTCCTGGCAATCTCTTGTGACTTGTCTCCTGTCCAGACGTCGTGGCCATTGGTCTATGCAGGTCTCACCAGAGTGATACAACGCACATCTTAAATTTCATCATCAAAAAACACGAAAAAGAGATAGAAAAAGTAAATGTCCTTGATGGCAGCTGATAATGTCTGAAGAATGGCCCCTGGAGCCGTAAATGCCTAATCCCCATCCCTTGGGAATGTGACTTTATTTGGAAAAAGGGTCTTTCCCAATGTGATTGAGTTAATGATCTTCAGATGGGGGATTATCGTGGATTATCCGGGTGGACCTTAGAGGCAATCACGGGGGCCTTACGAGAAAGAGGCAGAGGGAGATCTTACACACGATGTGGAGAAGGCCACGTGGCCACAGAGAAAGAGATGGGAGTGATGCAGCCACAGGCCCAGAAGTGCCAGCAGTCACCAGAAGCTGAAGGACGCCAGGAATCCACTCTCCCGTTGAGCTCCGCGAGGGCGCGTGGTCCTGCTGACACCTTGATGTTGACCCAGTGAAACGGATTTTGGACTTCTGGCCTTCAGAACGGGGAGAGAATAAATAAATCATTGTTTTGAGATTTCTTCCAACAGCCACAGCAAAGAAATAGAGCGACTGATTGTCTCAGACAGGGTTCTTGGGTCCCTCTGGCTGATAACGTTCGTAGGAAAGCAGCTGGGGGCTCCGGGCCTTGGAGAGTGCTACGAATCGACCGTGTTTAGAGGGGCAAGGCCGGCATCTGGGCAGAAGCTGCCACTGATGTGTTGTGTGCAGTCTATGCGGGCACGATAAAGCTCCCGCAACGTGCTCTCTCCTAAGGTATCAGGCATGATTTGTGTATCGGGCACTACGTGAGGACCTTTATGCACCTCTTAATCCTCCGAAAGCCTGGGACGGCCTGGCTAAGCCACGCATCTAAGGTGACGCAGTGACGGGCTGAAGAAATCCCAGGATTCCTACCGCATCAGACCTTTTTCCATTGCCTCAACCTGGCTCCTTTTGAGAAGTGCCAATAAGATCTGTTTCACACTGAGCTCTGAGACAAGGGGAACGAGAGCCAAGATTTAATGGAATTTCTAAAAGCCCAGTTCTCCATATTAAGATGTCCTCAGACCATGGAAGGAAACCTCATGCTTCAGGACCTTTAACATCGCGTGACTCATGCATTCGGGCCCCCTCCACGGGCCTGACGCCTTTCTGTGCACTCAGGGCTTCCGTACACACCCTTGCAAGGGTGACCGACGTGCGTCTCGATCCAGCCTGACCTGTAATCCAGGCCTTTGCGCGCGCGTGCCTCTCGGGTTCTCCACGTCCTCCTCCTGTTCGCAAACGGAACGTGCTCCGTGTTAGAGACGCCAGCCTCGCACTGAGGGGCTGGTACTGAGCGCCAACGTTGTGCCGTTATCAGCCCCAGACCTCTTTCA
>NW_023247565.1:0-2754 GCF_002007445.2 Ailuropoda melanoleuca | reverse complement strand
GCACTCAACACCCCAGTATACCAAAGATAAACACTAAGAAAATGAACCCAGCAGACACATTACATCAGCACACAGTTACCATTACTTTCCTAGGTTTGCATGCTTGTGCATGCGTGCAAGCACACACACGCGTGCGCAAAAGTAGGAGTTTAAGAAGTCCTAGAAACAGGACTTCATTTTTTTAATGGGAAACTGACTTTTTCCTTCTCCCCCCCCGCCCACCGTCCCGGCCTCCCAGGAGGTGGGGCATGTAGGGCATTACCTCTCCCCACTGCTGTAGAAGTAAGCAAGAAAGGAGCTTCAAAGTAATCTCTGGGGTGTCTGGGAGGTTCAGCCAGTTAAGCATCTGCCTTCCACTCATGTCATGATCCCAGACACCTGGGATCGAGCCCAAGTCAGGCTCCCCGCTCAGGGAAGAGCCTACTTGTGTTCTCCATCTCTCTGTCAAATAAATAGATAAAATCTTCAAAAAAGAAAAAAAAAAGTAATCATCCCTTATGAGTTAGAGTACCTAGAAGATGGAAGAAATAAATACTGTCTTGCTTAATAGGCTTTTAATAGACTTGGGCTATCCCTTGTGCCAATTTTAGCCAGGGACTTACTGAAGTGGATAGAAATGGCAGAAGGAAGACATGGGAAACAGGGTCACTGCAACCCTTTCACTGTATGGTTTAAGTCAATATTTTGAGAAATAGCCGGGCTTGCTTCTCCTTTGGGTACTCTAGCCAAGAAAGCTGTCTGGTACAAACTATGAACCCAGCTACAAGAAACTATAGGGAAGGGAAGAGGAGCTGAGGGGTGATTGCAGGAGGTCAGATTGGAGCAGGACTCCCTCATCGGGCAATAGTGAGTGGGGAGGTGATGGAAAGGTAAAAGATATAGAGCCCTGGCTTCAAGTTGCTCACACATAGACAGATGCAGAGAGCTCTTTTTTCCCCCTAGCAGTTAAGTGGGACAAGAAAATAACTTTATGATACATATTGTAATGGAATTGAGCATATGAGAGCTAGGTCTGTCCTTGTATGCTTATCTTCCTTGAGGATCCAAAACCTGAGAAGTTTAAATTCTATGGTAGATATAACTTGGGAAAAAGGAAGAAAAGGACTTACCAGGGTAGGTGGTTAGAGCAGTTAGCTCTTGTTGTATTGCTAAGTATCTTGAAGTGAGAGCCCTAGCATTTGGAGTCATTCTGATGACGATGGGAAGTCCTAAGGAGATGGAATCTTTTGAGATGGAGCCTCCAAACAATGTAAGCACTATATGTTCCTTCAAGTGCCATGGGAGACAGAGGAAGGAAGATTTATCCATGCTTAATTGAGTCAGATATGAGCTGTGGGAGTTCAGTATTTAAGAAGGATAGGAGGTTTCAGTTGGGGTTGCCAGATGTTGAAGTTCTAAACAGGAAAATATTACAAAGTGCATGAAAAATGAAATCAAATAGGTCGTTATCAGCGAAGCCAATTGTTAGTACTAAACTGTATTACTAACTCTGCATTATTTTCAGGATTACAGGGTGATATCATGTCATGACAGAAAGTCAAAACATAGGAAGACTTGTGCCTGCTTTTGAAAGAACTACAGCTTAGCGTTTTCATATTCAATTTATCTTTGTGGGGTTATGTAACTCTGTACTCAGAACTATCACTAAAAATAACTCTAAACTAGATACTGCCCTTTTTCTTACAGTTGTCCTAATTCAAGACTTTATCATCTGAACTATTTCAACTGCGTTTTTATTGGTATCCCAGATTTTTAGTTTCTTTCTAGCTCCAATTTCCTGCCTTAAGTACTTCCTGAGAATCTTAAAATTTGTTTTTCTCCTGTTGTCTTAAAAAGCTGGAACAGTATTCTGTTTCATAGTTAAATAAAAAATCTAACACCTTACTTCAAAATCAATTCCATGCCTATACATGCACAGTAGCCAATTGAAAACCCTCCTCCTTTTGTCTTTCAAATTCATGACTAGTCATCTAAGGTTCTATCTTAATTTAGTTTTTCATAACTTTTGAGTCTCTTAACTATTTTCAACTTCAGTTCATAAGTTTGTTCATAATGAACTTGGCAGCATCTCACAACCATGAATAGGTCTATACAACCTACTGCACAATTCAAACTCTGAAGTTTCTTTAGGTTCCTTGTTTTTTTGGTTTTTTTGCTTGGTTGAGCCTGCCCTCCCTCCCTCCGTCCCTCCCTCCTTTCCTTCCTTCCTTCCTTGAATTTACTTCTGCTAGACTTGGAAAGGCTTGCTCTCTGTCCAGAGACTGATTTGTAGACAGACTAGATGAAAACTTTGGATTTGGTTCAAGTGCATATTCCCTGGCATTTTTCTGGAAAGTCTTCGAGGAAGTCATGCACCACAGCCCATAATAAGACTGCTTTCTTTTTAGTCGGTAGAGTTTCTGCTCCCTTAAACAGGAGCCAGGAGTTGGACTGCAAATGAAAACTCTGTCGCAGTAATTTTTAATGCACAAAGACATTCCCATCACCTCCCCTCCCCATTTTTCTAGAACTTAATTCATCAATCATTCCCATTCTTTCTTTAACCCTGCCTCTCTATTAATTTCTTGATCTATGTTTAAGAATGCATTCGTATATTTCCCATAATATATTTCCTCCTTTGTATCTTTCTTTAGTTATTTATCTAGCTCACTGACTCTCTCCTTACCTACGTTTCTCAAGTACTTCTATCTTGACTTCTTTTTATCATCTACATTTATTTCCTGCAATCCCTGTTCATTCACTTCAATATGTGTG
>NW_023247564.1:0-520 GCF_002007445.2 Ailuropoda melanoleuca | reverse complement strand
TGATGATGAGTGAGGAAGAAGAAAGAATGTGAGCAAGGAAAAGAGGGCAGTTTCAGGTCTCTGTCCATTGTACAGGTGCTGGTGTCAGGATGGGTCGTACTGCAGGGGGGGTGGGGACAGGGTCCCCACTCTCAGCCTCTGTCATCAGATTCCCTCTCCTCACAGGCCCAGAGGGCGGGACTTGGCCTTTCTCACCTGGAGTTATGTACATTAACTTTTCCAGTGGGAGCTTTGCATAGAGAGGATCTTCCCTGCCTTCCCCTGGGACTGTGGTGNGTGGTGAAGCTTCCTTGCCCACAGGATAGTTTCTGGACTGGAAGGTTGGGTTGGACTCTGTGTTTCAGCAGCTCACTTAGCAGGGCCCAATTCCTTCCTCTTGTCCCTGGACATGCATCCCAGAACCCAGGACTCCAGATCCCTGATCTTGGACACCAGCTCCTCCAACTGATCATGTGCCTTGATCTCATTCTTCTGAGTGACCACAGAGCAGAAGGGACATGACAAACCTTTCCATGGGGCT
>NW_023247563.1:0-2754 GCF_002007445.2 Ailuropoda melanoleuca | reverse complement strand
TTTTTTAAATAAATAAATAATAAAAGTTGGGGAACCTGCGTGGCACAGTCGGTTAAGCATCCAACTCTTGGTTTTTGGCTTAGGTCATGACCTCAGCGTCCTGAGATTGGGTCCCACATCAGGCTCCTTGCTCAATGGAGAGCCTGCTTCTCCCTCTGCCTGCCTCCCTCTCTCTCTCTGTCAAATAAATAAATAAAATCTTTTAAAAATAAAAATAAGAAAAATTTAGCATCCAAATTGAGATGAACTATAAGTATAAAAACCAGATTTTGAAGACTTAGTACAAAAAAAGTAGAATATTTCTTTTTTTTTTTAAGACTTTATTTATCTGACAGAGAGAGAGAGAAAGAGAGTACAAGCAGGGGGAGCAGCAGAGGAGAGGGAGAAGCAGTCTCCCCTCTGAGTAAGGAGCCCAATGTGGGGCTCGATCCCAGGATCCTGAGATCATGACCTGAGCCTAAGGCAGATGCTTAACCGACTGAGTCATCCAGGTGCCCCTAAAAGTGGAATATTTCATTTTTTATTAATTACATGTAGAAATGATAATATTTTGCATATATTGGGTTAAAACATATTAAAATTAGCTTCACCTGCTTTTTAATTTTTTTAATGTGGCTACTAGAAAAAATTTAATTATATATGACTCACATTATATTTATATGGGAAACCACTGCTTTAGAAGTATGCAGTGAGAAACATAGAGAGGCTAGGATAACATTCCACGGGATGCCATAGATAGCCAAGCCCTTGAAAAGAGAGACAGAGAAGGTCGTGTGGCACATGTTATGGCAATCAAGAGAAAGCTCAATCATTTCAAGATGGTTATGATTAAACATGCAATGCCAAGTAAAAGAAAGATTAGTGTCCAAAGAAGCCAAAGATGACTTTGTACATTAAAGTCAGATTGCAAAAGGTTGAGGAGTCAATAAATTGTAAGGAAGTAGAGACAGCAATTCCATTGAGAAATCTGTCTAGGAAGAAGAGTGGACCAAGAGAGGGCAGGGGAATGTCATAGAAGGGCTTTTTGTTTAAGAGAAGAAAGAGGTGAATCTATTTAATTATTGTTGGGAAGAGGCCAAAAGAGGGATAAGATATGCTATTTAAAGGGAACATTGACACAGGGAGAATCCCTGAGAAGTTAAACCAGGATGGGCTTTGGAATGAAGATGAGCCTTGGACAGGTAGAGAGAGTACATCCATCCATAGTGATAGGAAGAATGGAGAAAAGGATAGGTATAGATGTTGGGCTGCAGGAAGTGGCAAACATTCCCATCTGATAACATCTACTTTCTCAGAAAGGGACCAGTTGTCAGCTGATGAGAGGGATTAATGAGTAGGAAATATATAAAGAGGGCAGGAGAATTTTAAAAATTGTCATGGGACTTCTGGTGTCCTTTTTGGGATGCAGAAACCTGGACAAAGAGATGCTGCCAAACTTACCATGAGCAAACAAACAGCAAATTCAGAACTTTCTTTAATCCATCCACGAGTTGAGGTTGTTAGGGTAACCAAAAGAGAGACAAGATGTGATACCGGCTTATCTACACAAAGCTGAACAAGAAGAGAAGTTCAGCTAAGATGATTGGTTAGAAAGGGTGAAGCCACTGGAGCTGCAAACACAGAGAGTCTCAACACCGTTACGAGCTTTTCCTCCATGAACCACACTGGGCGCTCACACAAAAGATTTGGAGAATACTGGGAAAGTCTCCTTATTGTGCAAAACTTGGGAGAGGGAACAGCAGCCCTTGCCAGAGGACTTGCTGCAATAGCTTGCTAGGACTCTCCACTTCTATATCTGAGGAACAAAAGCCTTAATTTCTGGTAGACAAAAACTGTCACTCTTAAGGTACTTGTAAAAACCCACTGCAGCCAAGAGAAGAGAACAGGAGGGGAAAAAAAATCTATCCCAAGTACAGAGAAAAATGTGTTGGGCTCAGAACTATGCTTGTGGAGTTTCTGCCTCCTGAGAGGCACTGAGAAAACCACATCCCCAAGACCCAGGGATGGTGACTGCCTAAGAGTGAGTCTTAATAGAATAGAGTACATCTCCACCCAACTCCCAATCCCCACTGCCAGCTAACAAGCATCAAGCAATACGTAACTTGTAAGACTTTGTCTGAGGTGCAACAGAAACCGAAAATCTAAATGTGAGAATGGAGAAAAGTACACCTCTGGTAAACTACCCCTACCCAAAACACAAAGTACAGCCAGGGGAATTTTAAGCCTGTGGTACACTAACGGTAATCTCAAACCCAGCCCAACTACTAACTCTACACTAAAGGCTTAGTAGAAGGACAGGTGTGCCTATTTTCAGGCACACAAACTATCTCAGTCTCTAGTCCTACAGAAGATGTCTGGCTTTCAATAAAAAAATGACAAAGAACACAAAAGCCTCAGAAAAAAAAAAACAATAACTTCCTAAAACAATAGCTTCCTAAGAGACAAAGTAATCATCAGAACTAGAGTCAGATGAACAGGTAAAGATGTGGTGTGTGTGTGTATATATATACACACACACACACTGGAATCTTACGAAGCCATCAAAAAAAAAAAAAGAAATCTTGCCACTTGCAATGACATGGATGGAACTAGAGGGTATTATGCTAAGTGAACTAAGTCCATCAGAGAAAGACAATTATCATATGATCTCATTGATATGTGGAATTTAAGAAACAAGGCAGAAGATCATAGGGGAAGAGAGGAAAAAATGAAACAAGATGAAACCAGAGAGGGAGATAAACCATAAGAGACTCT
>NW_023247562.1:0-2752 GCF_002007445.2 Ailuropoda melanoleuca | reverse complement strand
GGGGGGGGGGGAAGATGGTATGATAGCCAAACCACATAAACTTATGGCAATTATATTTTTGTTCTTGAATATTCAATAATGTCCTGGGGTTCACTTTGTCTGGTTTGGTGATAAAATGTCTAAAGCATAATTATTCATATTTTTAAGTCATTGGTTTGTTATTAAAGGATAGGAGGAACTAATTATGTAGAAGGACAATTATGCTCAAATTTTCCTGTGACAGTTGACAGTTTATAAAGCAGTGTGCTATTAATGTGACTTCTGTGGGCTTCCTAACTAACAAAATACCAATCACACTCCTCACATTATACTTCAGGATTGAACCATAAAGGGAGAAAAATGAAGGCACTGCATACCTCATTACACAGACCTAAGAGGTGGTGGTGTAGCAAAGGCTACAAAATTACTGTGGATCATCAGACTCAAACAAAAGCAGATGACATAGGAATAGTTTATCAGAACCAGTCAATCCAAGAAAGCAAAGGATTTAAATCAAAATGATAATCGAGAGGCTAAAAGAAAATGTGCCCCGTATGAGCAGTGGAAGAAAAAATACGTTATAAAGGAAGACCTAGATAGAATGGAATTCATATGTTAATGATTTTAAGAAATTAGAAAGAGAGCGTGCATCGTGTAAATGTAAGAATTTTATTTTTATGTGCATCTTTTAAAAGGAAGTTGAAGGGGTATAACAACGTTATTTTTAATACAAATTTTAACATATATTCCCTAAAGGTAAGGAATGCAATTTCTACTTTTCATTATGGTTGTTTTATGGGTAAAACAAAAAAAAAATCATTTTATGTTATACTGAAAGAGCAAGTCACTCATTCTCTCTGACATTCGATTTTCTCTTATGTAAAACGACAGCATTGCCATAGATACCCATCATATTTGCTTCTGGTTTCAAATTTGCATGATTCCATGAAAAACAGTTTTCCACTGGAGTGAGATACCTTTCCATCCTTCCCAACTATGGTCATTTTAAGTGTCTTATGTTGTAATTTTTCAGGACTTTTAGTAACATTTGTTTGTGAAGCTGTATTTGATTTCTCATCTTTTTCTGGTGATTAATTACATGTGAATTGCCCTTAAATCTTAAATTGTCCGCAAGCTCAAGATATCCGCTCATAAGTACATGGACTAATATATCTATGCTTGTAATAAATATTTTATCATTGTGATTATCACTTATTTGTACTCCCGTGTCTGTACTTAATAACAGACATACTAGGTAAAATTCAAATTCAATCTTTGATATGTCATGCTGTTTTTAAA
This sequence comes from Ailuropoda melanoleuca, assembly GCF_002007445.2. Lineage (NCBI taxonomy): Eukaryota > Metazoa > Chordata > Mammalia > Carnivora > Ursidae > Ailuropoda > Ailuropoda melanoleuca. The sequence goes on along the minus strand of NW_023247562.1, from coordinate 1,474 downwards.
CTCACAAATTCATAGCTTCAGTTTTCAACAGAGAAGCTTTGTGGTTTTTATAAAGCAAAATATATTTTTCCTTACCTTCACTTTGTGGAAGTTTAGGGAAATGTACCCCCACTCCCACTTAGAATATGCAGACTTAAATTATCATATTGATATAGCTATCAGCTGTCCCCTTTGATAATACCATATAGATGAATAGAAACAGAAGATTCATTTCATTTGTGTCAACATTAGCAGAAAATAATATGACAGAGTGCAAGACTCAAGGGATTCATCTGACATTATTGAACAACCTCTTACCCTAGGAATTGCCTCTTACTGGGCCTTCTCCAGACATATTACACAAAAGAAGATCTTCTGATGCCCTTTGAACAATCTGAGACACTGATCTATGCATTTTAGAAAAGATGCCCTAATGGGAATGCAAATAATTTTATCCTGAAATCTTAGTCAAAAGCCTGAAAAATATTTCTTTTGTGTGGTTCTTTGAAGGATCTTTTACAATGACCATTCACATCAATGCCAAATCCTTTGGGGGGAGGGGGACCTTTACATAAAATCATAAAATACAAATTAACATTTTATTATTCAATTTAAATGGCAGTGAAATATGAGACGGTTTTTGGCTTCCTGGGAAATGAACGTGAACAAGAGAAGCAAAATGTGTCCAACTAATACATATGAGTTGTTAGCTTCTGAAATATGGTTTTCTTTGTTAAGAGTTATGTTTGATAGTTTTCTGTATTAAAAAGTATAATTTAGTGGATTTATTTCTTATTTATTTTTTCCTGAAATAATACTAAAATAGTAATTAAATACGGATATATATGTAAGATGGAGACATATGTATAATGATTTATATGAATAATCATCCCGAAAGTTATTGTATGATGTAGAACTGATTTTTTTTTTCAGAAATTAAATAATAATAAAATTCCTAGTTACTCAGGGACATTTTTAGAGGTCTCTTTGGCTCAGTAATGAGCAAACATACTTAGTATTTATTAGGATGATATGCAAGCCTCCATATGGCAGCACAAATAAAATGCTTTGTTGATAGGGCTAAGCTTTATTATTTTCTTTAATAAGGGCTATCTGTTCCTTTATAGCTATCCACTTTAAAATAGAGTATTTGACAGAGAACTTTTAGAATAATTGCAAGTTTGGAAAATAAAACAACAAAAATCTTCCTGTGGGATAGTTTGTTTCACAATTTGCCCTTTTTCTTAGCATCCCATTACTGTTAAAGCAGTAACAAACATGTCTTAGACCACCATAACTATTATGATCGCTACCACCATGAATTCCCCCCATCACCACCACAGCTGCTTCTAAATGTAACATTTATTGCAGAGAACACACATGCCAAAACTTGATCTAAATAACCTATGTGGACTACTTTATTTTTTTATTTTTTAAAGGTTTTATTTATTCATTTGACACACAGAGAGAGAGAGAGAGAGAGAGAGAGAGAGAG
>NW_023247561.1:0-2751 GCF_002007445.2 Ailuropoda melanoleuca | reverse complement strand
ACACGTTTCATAGCACACGAATCACAAGACATTGTTTTGTCACGTGACTCAGGAGCATATTGTTGTTACTAATGATAGGATATTAGAGTCTGAAGGCCGTTTGCTTCATTTGACCGCTGTGGGAACTGAAGGACGTGGAGATGAAGGAAAGTTAATATATATATTTTTATCACTAAGCCATGTCTGGAATCCACATTTCTTTTCAGGATGCTATGCTGATAACGGTTTAGAGATATCCGAAGAGCATTCAGGGAAGCTTTCAGAGAAGAACATCGTGAAATACATTCACAAAACAATTTCGAAGGTAACAGAATTTTTCCTGACTGAGGTATCTCAGAGACATTAATATAGTGCCTTGTTTCTACTTCACGGATTCCTTGGTGTCAATAACTAAACTATGCCTAGCTCTTCAGAACTGAACAAGATGCTTTCAGAGCATCAGTTATGAGGACCAGTTATCCTTTTATCGGAGAGAAGATGCGCTTTATCAACAGGTCATCTTCTAATTTCCTATGCCTCTTTAGTTTGAGGGTGATGAATGATAACAGGAAGGAAGAAAATATTAGAGTAAAAAAAAAAAAAACCTTAAATGACATATATTCTTCCCAAGTCAATTAGAATATTTACTGAGGGGCGCCTGGGTGGCGCAGTCGTTAAGCGTTTGCCATCGGCTCAGGGCTTGATCCTGGCGTTATGGGATTTACTGAGCATCTGCTATGCAGAAAAATAAATATAGCTCTTTTGGAAAAATATATGAAAACAATTTAAAGAGTACAAACTTATAAAGCTAAGGTTTTACTACAGATAAGTTTTAAAAATGTTATAGTATCTATTTCCTGATTTCTAGATGACATAATTTTAAGTGTATTTCAAGAAACGAACACTTCTCAGAAACCATTTTGTTGATTCTGCTTTTATCTTAACATACACAAAATCAGCTTATAATGGCACTGAATACAAAAGACAAACAAAGAAACACTATTGCACTCAGAAAATACTTCATCAGAAGCATTGCACATGATAGACTTGATAGGAAATGTACACGTTTAGAGTCCAATAAGACTATTATTATTCCAAGTTTAAACAATACAGAGGTTTTCCTGATAGGAATTTGCCACATCACATATTGCACGCTTTCCAATACTTTTATCTGTTTCACAAATATTCCTCATATTTGTTTCTGTCCGTATCTCTATAAAATGCTACATGTAAGATTCTTAAGACAGTGAATTATGTACCATTGAAAAAGATGAGTTACACAGAAGAAGTGAAAACAACAACAATATAAATACATGATCACCCACTCTTGGTGGGAAAATCACGAAGTAACCTAGCAAACTTCTCTAAAAAGAGAGAAATATTACAAAGCTTAGTTTCATAAGCATTTGTTTACTCACACATGTTCTCTGATTTTTAAAAAAATGCATTTAGACTAAATGTCTATGCTACCAGTTAAAATTTCTTATGATTACATTCGGTTTTTAATACCACCATCTAACATTTTCAAATAGTGCAAATACATGAAGCACACTCAGTTTTGGTAGTCATTCACAATAAATAATAACTCTAAGCCTAGTTATTTCATTATTTCTAAATTCTAAAAAATATAAAGTGCATCCATAAGGTTTATAGTCGTTTTTCTCGTTCTTGGATGTAATGATAAGTCAACCTGCGACTTTTTCAGCTCATGGCAGGAATGTTCCACAATGCAGATATTCCCAGAATTTCTCTTCTTTTTTCCCCCATAGTCTTGTTTGGAAGAAGGTTTCCAAAATAAGGCAAAGTTTTTTTTTTTTTTTACAAAGTCTTTGTGGAAAATTTCTGACCGTAGAGCAGCGTTGATCAACACAAATTTCCTTGAGTTCTATGTTTTAATAGTCTAAAAGCGAATATGTTTCCTCATTGTTTAGTGGGTTTGCTACATATCGAGTATAAATTCTTTCCACATGCTGTGCTGCTGACCCCTGTACTATTCAGAAATGCACAGTTCTCAGATCCTGTGAGGTTGAACCTGTCAAAAAAGAAAGAAACTTAGGATTATTTTCAGTTCATCATTTCCATTCAGTTATATGAGAATGAACTTTGCAAGGGTAGCCTCTGATTTTTTTTGCTTGATAGAAGTTCATGAAGCATGTCAGCTGGTCAAGTGACCATAAACTAGTCTATAGAGACAGTAGACAAGAATTGAAAGAAAGGGTCTGTGGAAGGAAGATAAAAAGCTAAGAGCAAAGAGTTCCATTTATCTGGTTGGCATGCCACCAGAGGAGTGACTTTTGGTTGTTTCTCAGTTAAACCCCTGGAGAAACAATTCCCAGGAAGCATGCACATTCAACAATCATGCATACAGTTTTAGAGGGTTGATGGCCTCTGAAGCCAATCTGTATGTAAAGAACCATAGGATACATATTGAGAATGCCCTTCCTAGAAATTTTAATTTATTTTCCATATTAGTAATTATCATAAAACTATTTAGAAGGCTAGAAATTTATTCAGTTCTGAGTTTTCAGAGGGCAAAGGTTAACACTAACTATATAAAATGTCCTTCAAACTTCAAAATGTACATCAATTATAGGTAATAAAATTAAAGTCAACATTTTCCATATTGGGGCAAGTTTTCTGTCAGGTTCATAGAAGCTTCTATTTTGCTATTAGAAATATTGTGCTTTATCCCTGTGGGGATGACAACTGAGGAAGGGTAAAGGGGAATTATTTTCTAAAAAGTCAGCTTATCAGGAATATATATATATATAT
>NW_023247560.1:0-2750 GCF_002007445.2 Ailuropoda melanoleuca | reverse complement strand
TTTTTTTTTTTAACCCCCAGGACACTTGTTCCATATTTATGCAAATTTTCTATTTTTGCCTCATATCTTGTATATATGTGTTGGGAGTAAAGACCTTTTAATTTTTTAAGTTCCCTGCATTGTGAGGCTAAACGTCCACAAATTATTCGTCTCGAAGGTAAATTTATTTGGAATTTCCAAAATGGAAGGTCTAATCTACCTAAAAGCAGAGGAGTCCTGAAGAAATTATTCTTTTTTTTTAGACTTAAGGGGATTTCTGTCTTTTAAGTATCTTTATAATTTCCCAAGGAAACTGTATTTTTGTAAATACTTCTCAAGGTAATTATCTCAGTAGAAACAGGGAAACATTGTTTTTCTTTCAGGAGAGGAGCCTATTACACAACCCACAGGAAGTGGGTTTTCTTTGGTTATTCATCCTTGAGACCCCTGCCCTGACCCAGGCCCACTTCTGTTCTCCTTTCCACTTCACAGCTGGCTCCAGGGGTTCTACCTTATTTTCCTCTTTGTAGCTGTCACTACTCATTTTATCCCTTGGGGTACTTGGTTGCGGTTCTTTGCAAGATTTGGTGCAGTTCCCTTAGGGCACGCCACTGTCCTCAGAAATCTAACTTGGAGGTCCCTTTTTGTAGCGTTTTACTGCTAATTATTCTGGGTGAAATAGAGTTCTAAAAGTCAGTTTTCTTGTAATCTGTCCAATCCTTTATTCCTTTTAGATGGTAATTGGATCACTTCAGTAAGTATCTTATTCTCACCTTTATTTCTAGTGTTGAGATTTCCAATTCCCTCACTAGACTCTAAGCTCTAATGGGCAGTAATAGTATGTCTTAATCACATTGAATTGCTAGCGCTTGACACTTAGTAGATGCTCAATAAATATTTGTTGGATTAAGTCACCTTCCTTTTGGTTGACTCCACTCTCAGATGAATAATAGGTTCCCCTTTGGATCCCAGGCAACAGGACTTCTACATTAAATCACATCTAGTTCACTAGCCTCTTTTAAGGTTATATTCCATTAATTGCATGGCAGTAAAATAAAGAGGGGAGTGATCAACGTATGGTTAATTCTGGTAAATTGGTAAGCAGTGGATTGTTATTCTATAAATAATATTTGAAGCACACAAAAAATATACATAATACGATGAACACCTGGGACTCTATTACTCTTAACTTGAAAATTAAAACACAGAATCATTTAAAGCCCGTTGTGTCCCCCTCTCCAGTCCCCTTCCCCCTGTCTTCCTCTGTTTTTTGGAGGTAGTCACCGTTCTGAATTTGGTGTTTATCATTCCAGTACTTGTAAAACCAATCTGTTATGTTCTTTCCGCTACCCCTGGATTTTGTGAGATGAGGTTTACTAATCTAGAATTAAATTCATGTTTATTTTTGTTTTTCTTCATTGGAAAAGTACAGAAGCCCTGTGAATATAATTTTGGTGATGGTTTCACAAATATATAAATTGCCACGAACTGTGTGTTGAATGACTTTTGCTTTGGACTGATTCTTACCAGCTTATTTCTTCTAGAACCCTCTAGATACTTTTAGCTTATTACCTCAGGAAAAAGGGTATCTTTTGGTCCACTGAAGAAGGCGACTTGGGGTAAGGTGCTCCCAGACTTTGAAAAAGTTACTACCTTTACTTTTAAAATTGCCACTCCTTTAGGAATATATGGACTACTCTTGACTGATTCAAAGAATTGCCCAACTCGAGTATATAACTCAGTATACAAAACTGGTAGGATCCTTGCCCTAAGGGAGCTTTGACTTTGGTCTGAAGATCTGGCATGAATGGCGGGGACCAGAAGATATTTTTCTCTTTCTAGGAAATCCGTTTTGGCGTCCCCTAAGAATGCCTTACATACCGAACTCTGAGGACTCTGTGTGGGTCAGGAAATTATTGAGGCCTGTCTGACAATAGCACAGAGCATTGTGACACTGCCCCCAGGACAGATAACATGCACTTGATTCTAGAAGTTATGTGTCTGTCTTCGCAGTGGCCTGGTGCACATTCTTTATTCTGTTGCGACTGTGAACCTTTTGGGGCTTCCAGGTTCTTCCCATGAGTTCTTTAATATCACTAACCACTTATAGCCTTTCTCCCACGTTTTGAAAATGGGCACCAGTGTGGTTTTAGGTTCTGGAATGGGAACAGAATGCTGTGGAGAGAGAACCTAATCTGAGGGCCAGGAACAACAATAATAAAAAAGATTAGGTTTGAATCTGTTCGTCCCCACACACTGAAATATGTAAAGTGAGTTAATTCTCTGAGCTTCAGTGAACTCCCTGGTAAACTGGGGTTAATACTTCATAGGGTGATTGTGACAAGTAAATGGGGTGGCTTTATTGTATAGTGGCTACGAGTATAGTTAATTGAGGTGGGGTCTTATGATGCAGCCTTGGATAAATTACTTAACCTTTCAAAGACTATTATCTCTTGGGAAATGAAGACAAAATAGTACCTACCTCATAGGCATAGGCTTGTTAAGGGTGAGTTACTAGGACATTAAGAAGCCCACTTGGATTAAAGCATAAGATAGAGGAAGAGAACTATTTAGAGGTAGATTGGTGTGTTCATATGTTGAGAGAGATATATTCTTTAAGGTGATCATGTTGCCACTAACAGAAACAAGGATGTTGATTTAGGACCAGCTTTGTAAAAAATAAATAACTAAACATAAATTGAGTTTTGGGGGCGCCTGGGTGGCACAGCGGTTAAGCGTCTGCCTTCGGCTCAGGGCGTGATCCCGGCGTT
>NW_023247559.1:0-2296 GCF_002007445.2 Ailuropoda melanoleuca | reverse complement strand
GTTCTCAACATGACCACTTGTTTCCTCAAAGCCCACAGGGAATCTTCTGAAAAGATGGACATTACAATCTTATGTAATATAATCATATACATCCCATCACCTTTGCCAAATCCTGTTGGTTAGATGCAAGTGCTAGGCCTTGTTTACTCTCAAGAGAAGGGATTTCACAAGGGCATGAATATCAGAAGGCAGTCTTAGAGTCTGTCTGCCACAGAATCATTAAGTCATCCAATCTCCTTAAAATCTGCTCTTAAACCTCTTCCTTCTTTCTACCCCAGCCAATACATATTTTAGTCACACTGGACTGTTTATTTTCCTGGGAATTATATTGGAGCACACGAAACTCTATTCTTTTATTGCCTTCATGTTTTTCTCCTGTTGTTTTCTGTGACCAAATTACACTTCTACACCTCATTTGGCAAAATCTTGCCAAAGAACTTGTGCAAATTCCAACTCTAAGTAGAGCTCTTATGGTCCTATGAGGCTGAATTAACAGCTCCTTCCTCTGTATTCCTAAACCTCTCTCTCTCTTTCCCTCCCTCTCTCTGTCTCTCTGTTTCTATCGCCAGCTACTTCCATCCTGATTTCATTATGGCATAGTTTTTAGTGCCACTGCATTTTAAGTATACTAAAAGTAGATAGTGTTCTATCAATCCTGAATCCTCAGCACCTAGCTCAGGATCTGTTACTCCTAAGGACTTAAACCTTTGCTAATGAAGTAAACAAATATTGTGTTAATTTTAAACGTTTGCGAAAATAAATTGTTGAATACTCTGTTGACCAAACTATTGGCAGGGCAATGTGATAATTTAGTGCTTTGCCTTAAAAAAAAAACAAACTATACCTTTGCATATGAAACACAACTTTATCTCCTCAAAGTTCTATAAATTAACTGAATCGCTCATACAAAAATAAATAAATAAAACAAAATTAGTTAAGTACTGTAATCAGGCATAAGCTATTTTTCTGTCTGACATATTTTTTTATATTTCACATTTACTGAGGCATAGTAAAGATATGACTATGTAAATAAGTTGTGTGATAACCTACTCATCCCTATGCTCTAAGAAATTATGAAAAATCATTTACTATTATTTCACTATTATTTTTAATATTTCAAATCTATGTTATCAACGTTATCACATTAATTTCTTCTCATAGCAGATGTATACTTCAAAGCTTGAAAAATTTAAATAGCAGATCAAGGTCTTTTTAATTTAGTCTTTTCAGTTGAAACTTCTGTATATTTGAATTACAACTGTTCTAGCTTTACATTAGGCAATAAGCTAGGTAATAAAGATAGCAATATGTTTTCTGTTTTGGGGGAGTGAAGAAAGTCACATAAGGACAAGTTCCCAGGTAATTGAAATTAATATTCTTTATTACTAAACTGTTTTTATTTTTATCATTGGGAAGAAAACATTTCTTAATTGGACTATCCATAGTCTGGCCTCCTGGACCATAGTTTAAAGTAATTTGAATTTCTGAAATAAATATCAGCCACAGCACAGTAGTGTGATATAACTATGCCTTTAAAGCCTATTACAGGGAATCTAAGCTACAGACCCTAACGACTATGATTTTCTTATTTATACCTGCTTTATAAGTTTCTTTTTAAAATTTGCTTCCTGCCTATCAATATACCTGCCCCTAGCATTGCCCCCTCCCTACCTCTTCTTAGGAATCTGGATACATATATCCATTAAGAGTAAATATGACTATGACACAAAAATAAATTTAACACTGATTTTAATATTATTAGTAATAATAGGGAACATTGAATTCTTCCTATATGCCAAAAACTGTTCTGAATCTAAATACTATTTTAAATATGTATAAACTAAATCATCTTCACAAAGACTGTGGTATAAGGTAAAAGAGTAAAGAAGTAATATTTCACTAAGCAGATGACCTACCTTGTATAAAATAACCTCTGAAGTAAGAGGGAATGTAGTTAGGTGCAGAAGCAAGTCCAGAAGAGCTAGAGTGGAAAGTGTCTGGGGAGAAATAGCTAAAAGTAGGAATTAAAAAGTAGGCAAGTCAGATCTTTTAAAATACTCCAGTCAAATCTCACATTCTAGAAACATTCTGTGATACTAATGAGCACAAATAAAGCATCCTTTCACGTTTGTTCCTTAAAAACATTGTTCCCACTTTGTATTATGTTTGATTATTTCTGTAATTCTCCTTCATTAGTTTGACATTTCCTCAAGAAGGGAAGAATATCTTTTTCTTTCTTTCTTTTTCTTTCTTTCTTTTTCTTTCTTTCTTTCTTTCTTTCTTTCTTTCTTTCTTT
>NW_023247558.1:0-2750 GCF_002007445.2 Ailuropoda melanoleuca | reverse complement strand
ACAGACAGCAAGAGAGGGAACACAAGCAGGGGGAGTGGGAGAGGAAGAAGCAGGCTTCCAGCGGAGGATCCTGATGAGGGGCTCAATCCCAGAATCCCAGGAGCACGCCCTGAGCCGAAGGCAGACGCTTAACGACTGAGCCACCCAGATGCCCCTGTCAACTCCACTTTAAACTTGACTTCTCTATAAATTTCTATCCCAATTATTTTACTTTTCAGCTGTAGAATTTCCATTTTTAAATTTTAATTTCTGCTAGTAAACTGTATTCATTAATATATTTTCATTTTGTGCTTTGAACATATATCTGCTTAACTCTTTTGTGATAGCTCTTTTGAATTCTTTACCTGCTAGACCTAGTATCCAGTCCTCTCACAACGTGCTGGTATTGATTTCCCTGTTCTCTGAGTGTGGTTGACACTTTAACAAAGTAAAGTTAGGTTAAAGCTGGACACTGTAGGCAATATGTTGTGGCAAATCTGAAGTATGTTGTGTTCTTCTGCAGAATTTCTTTCTAGAAGACAGTTAAATTGCCCAGATTCAAACTGTGAAATTTTTCTCACCTCTGGTATTAATTTGCTCTTTTCTTGTAGTTTCACACTGCTAATTTTTTTTTTTAAACCCGCCTTCCAAGGGCCTCTCTTGTACCTTTATAATTTGGTATGTAGACAAGAATTTGGGTAAAGATGGTGTTTACCTTCTCCATAGTTTTTACCCCTAAAGATCTTTCTAATTTTCAGATGCTGCACCAGCTTTAAAATCTGTTTCTGATGCTTCAAATCTGTAACTCCTTAGCTCTTTGCTGCCTAAGCTGAATGCAGCTGGACAATGCATTCATTTTAAAAGCGACAGAGTCACACATCTGTTCCCCTGCGTCTTTGTTTATCATTAGTGGATTTCTCTTTGCTTTCTGCCTGCTTTTCTCTTAGGCCTCTTGGATTTTACCCCACACTGTCAGTCAGGCACTTGGACAGAGTTAGTACTCAAAATTTTGAGACCCACTTCTCCAATATCTTGGTGCCAAAATTCCTGCTTATGTTCTCAGCTGAGTTTTGAGTCCTAGACTCTCTTATCCCTAGTAACTCTGGAAGGTAAGCCTGTGGCTTCTGAGACTTTTTCTGCTGCCATAGACTTGGGGGTTTGAAGGCCTGCCCTCAGTCCAGAAGGTCATAAACTCAGAATTTTTATCTCTTCGAATTGTAGTTTTAGGAGATGAAATTCTGTACCTTCTGTTTGATTTTGGATGCTCTCCAGTGTTTTTAAATAGCTTTTACAAAATCGATTAATTTTTTTTTTAATCTATGGGGGAGATTATATAACTCATTCATTCCTCTGCCATTACTGAAAGTTCTCCTGTAAACATAATTTGAATGACAGCATATTGCTGGTCAGAATAAAATAAAAATAAATTTCTTACTATTACCCATAGGCCGCTGTGTGATTTGGCACCACAATGTATTCTCTTACTACTCTTCACTTCTTACTCCACTCAAGACACCGTGGCTTACTCACTGACCTCTGAATATTCGAAACATACTCTTGTTGTTACAACATTCATGTTTTTTGCTTCCTTTACATAGAATGAGACATTCCCTCAAGTCTTCCAGGTCTCAGCTCATCAATGATATTATCTGAGGGGGATTTCCTGTCCACAATTTCACACTTTTTAAATTTTCTTCAGAGCAATTATCATTTGCTGCCATCTTAAGTATTTGTTTTACCTGTGTGTTGTCTGTTGTTGGATGCTAGAATGGAAAGTCTAAGAGAGGATGGACTTTGTCTGTTTACGTTTTTCAAGCTGTATTGCCAATTGACTAGAACAACGTCAGGCACTAATTCATCACTCAAGAAATTCTTATTGAGTGAATAAGTAATTGGTCAAATTGGTAAGTACTATATATTTAACACACTTGATATCTTATAGAAAATTATTTTCTCTTCCATATTTTAGGATTAACTTATTCTATGAAACAATTTACTTGTGATTTCAATTCCTTGTTTATTAACTATTTTATTTTAGGAGTGACTCTTAAAATATTTCATAGTTTTCAGCATGATCGAAGTGATAACATTTTTATTCTACTCTCATCCTTTGTTGAAATGAAGAAGTTAATGGGATTTCCAATGTCAACCATACTTGCATTCTTGGTGGGTTTCTGTAATGTGGGATTCTTTGATTATACAAACTGATTTTACTTAACTAATATTCTGTTGATGATTTTTGAATCATTTTTAGTATATAAAATGATTCTGTGTTTTTATGCTTTATTCTTAAACCTATCAAATTCTGGAATTGGATTTATGCAATCTTCCTACAATGTGTTGGGAAGTTTTTATCTGTTTCTATACCCTACAATTTTTTTTTTTTAAGTTGACATTACTTGTGCTTTCAAAAGATTTTTTTTCAAAGTTCATTTATGTAAGCAATGCCCACAGTGGGTGTGGCCTGAACTCACAATTCTGAGACTAAGAGCTACATGCCCTACCAACTGAGCCAGCCAGGAGTCCCTACTTGTGCTTTCAAAGTAGAAGCTACTAGAGTAAAAATCTATGCTTAGTGACTTTCCTTTCAGGAATATGAAGTATTGGAGATTACAATAAGTATCTTTATATCTACCACCTAATAATACATAAAGCTTTAGAAACAAATTGGAGCCCCTTTGTTAGCTCTACTTGATCTAATTCCTCCTACTTTCTCCCCAGAGTAAACTATTATGGGAATTTATTATCATTTCCATGCAAGTTTTTTTTTT
>NW_023247557.1:0-2749 GCF_002007445.2 Ailuropoda melanoleuca | reverse complement strand
ATTTTCCCTCCTGGCTTGTTATTTATTGGTGTGTGAGAGCTCATTATAACAGAAAAGTGTTCTTCCTTTGTATGTTTTGTTTTGTTTTCTTGCTGGAATCCTTGCACTTGCAGGAATGTTGTTTGGGAATAGTTTTGTGTTTGTTTTTGCTAGGTGCTCCAGGGATTTCACCAACTGAAGTCAGTTTTGTTAATTTCTCAGATTAGGCATGTCCACACCCAAGGAATATAAAAATTCAGACAGTCCTAGGATTTTTATTTTTCATAGATGAGGGGTTTTTTTCCTCCTTAGAATCCCAGACAAAGACAAGTTTCCTTCTTGCTTTCTTGTGCCAATTGGTAGAATTTTTCTTTCCCCCTTCCACTGAGAAGATAGTCCTTCCATTATTCCAGCTTTGTGATGGGGTGTGATGCTTTAGCTCCCCCATCTTGCCTGAGCCCAAAGGCATAGCTTCTGTAACTCTGTGGGCTTTAAGGCACTTTTAGTGCCTTATACCTGAAGACTTCAATCTGGGGCAATTTTCTTTTTGATTTCTGGAATACCAGGTCCTGAATTTACCACTCTGATTTTCAGTATCCCCCTTATTTCTGTCATCTTCTTGCTTTTGAACCCAGGTACCTAAATAAACATTATGTTATTGTATATATGTATCATTTCTATGTGTTTGTAATCAAACAACAAATCTCTGACTTATTTATTTTGTCATGTTGCTGGGATCACTCTTAAAGTCATCATGGTATCAAACCAAAGATTTGTATATTGATGATATTTTTTTAGTTATAAAACTATTTGGGGGTCTTTTTAAAAGACATCCTAAAAAATGTTTTCATTCTTGAATACAAATTACATGTTGTCTGATAGAATTTGTCCATTTGAGTTGAATCTGAACAAAAAGTCTGTCAATTAATAGATCCAATAGAGGAATCATTGAAAACTTCGTGAGTTCAGATACTATTTCCCATGAGTATATGATATATGGTATTAATGGTGCTATACATTCAACTCTTTAAAAAAATCTAATAGATTTCACAATTTTCTCTTGATACATGATTGAAATGTTGATCATTATGCCAAAAGAAAGCCTGCACACTCCGTGATCAAAGATGCTTTTGCAAGTATATTTGGAAATTAATTTTTTCATTGTAGGAAAATACATGACATTACACATTCACAAATTGTACCCACATTGCCAAAAATCCAAGTATTTAATGTGACTTGGAAACAGATTTTGAATATTATATCTGTAATTGTCTAATTCTGCCCCAAATAAGGATCAACATTGCAGCTAACTTTCTGCTTCTTATTAAGGTGCTTCTTTCCAGTGACTGAACCATATACTGTAGTCTGAAACTGGGAACTCATGTAACAGGTAAAGGCTTGTAGTTCTTAATATCCTCTCTTCATTATCATCTTACAAAATAGGATTTTTAGAAAGTGCTTCTGAATTCAATTGTCCTTACGTGGTTGGGACTGCACCTACAGAGACACCACGTGCTGAAATGTTGAGCCTGAATGAATGTTGATGCTAGTGTCTTCCTGGAAGATGTAACACCCCCTGCGAAGAGTTTATAGCATTTAATAAATATCCCAAGTGTAAGCATTTCAAACTGGGAGTTAAAAAATCACATGACAGCTAGAGTCCGTTTGTTCATACAGTTAGGCATTTTGCCTGATTACGGCATGGGTACAGTAGACAAGCAATCTGGGTCAGTCAAGCCAACAGCTAGCTTTTCTGGTGAACAGATTGACCCAATCTTCACTTGATAGAATTTGTTTCCAACCCATATCTCATCAGCTTCTATTTTTCTCCTGATCTCATCCTTTTGTGTTTTCTTGATTATTGGAATACCTCCATTGGAAATCTTGATTTCAGTCTGTTCTATAAAGTTATGGAAGAAGTGGTAGCTCTTGCATCTTGTTTTCTTTAGTCATTGGGTGAGGCCCAATTTTTCCCCTTTGATCTAATTAGCATTGTTTCCTCTAAGAGTCACTTTAAGAGTGACCTTTCTTCTTTATTTCTCATAAAACTTACTCTGACTTGGGTGTGCATTGGAAGGAGGGGAAGCAGAGCGACAGATCTCTGCAGTCTGGCTTAATGCAAAATACTTTTTTTTCTCTATGATTTTTCTCAGGTGATCTTTAGTTCCTTCCACTGAAATGTAACTTATCTGATACCAGAAAGGTTTTCAAGCTCTACAATGCTAAGAGGTTACAAAGGTGAGTAATTTATCAATTTTAAATGCATTAGAGTTATTTCTCAATCATGTCTTTTCTGCTTTGCAAGTGCTTCCTGATGCATTTCCTGCAAGTGAATGTTTCAATTTCTCTTTATAGCCCCAAACTCAAGCCACAGCTCTATCTCTATAAAAGATGGCACTGACCTATTTCCCTTTTTGCATACAGACAGGTTTGAGCCCGACCTTAACATAAAGAGTAGGTAATAAACTGTGCTGTAAGCTGAATATTTTAAAGTAGTCTATAAAATAGGTTATTTACCACATAATGATGGATAACTATAGAATGACCTTAACAAACTATCAGCATCTATATTTAGATGCAGTTATCTAACAGCTCTTAAGTCCTGAGAAGTACATAGCAAAATAAAAGAAAGTACAACCTCTCTTAAACTTATCAAGATCAGTAGATATATATAAATGTATATATCACTTTTCCTGTTAAGAAGGAATTTCAGTAAAGATCAAAGGGTCGCTTCCTGTTCATCACAGATTTCTTCTAGTCATCTTCCTTC
>NW_023247556.1:0-2745 GCF_002007445.2 Ailuropoda melanoleuca | reverse complement strand
TGTGTGTGTGTGTGTGTGTGTGTGTGTGTGTCCATACACAATGGAACAGTATTTAGCCATGAAAATTAAGGACATTCTGCCATTTGCAACAAAGTAGATGAACCTTGAAGGCATTGTGCTAAATGAATTAAGTCAGACAGAGAAAAATAAATACTTATGATCTCATTTACATATAGAATAGACAAAAATCACTCACAGGAACAGCGAACTGATTGGTGGTTGCTGGGGTAGCAGGTGAGGCCTGAAGAAAATGTATAAAAGTAGACAAAGGGTACAAATTTGTAGTTATAAGAAGGATAAGCACAAGGATATAATGTTGAGTGTGAGTTATGTGAGATATAATGTGAGTATAGTTAATAATAATGTAGTGTCTCTTTGAAAACTCCTAAAAGATTTTAAAAAATCTCACTACAAAAAAATAAGATAAAATAAATTGTAACTATAAGAGATCATGTGTTAACTTTGTTGTGATCATTCATACATATTTGTACATACACACACATACAAAATCCTTATGTCATACTTCTTAAACTTACATACTGTTATATGCCAATTTGTTTCAATAAAGCTGGAAAGATAACAAAAATTGGGCAAAGAACTTGAATATAGTTTTCTCCAAAAAAGATATATAAATGGCTGATAAGCACATGAGATGTTCAACATCATTAGTTATTAAATGCATACCAAGCCCACAGTGCCTCATTTCAACTGTATATCATCTCTTTTCTCTTATGAGTTCAACTTTATTTTCAAGGTCTTCTAAGGACTATTAAATGCCTATTAATAGCACTTATTAAACACACTGGGTACAAAGACCTCAAAACTCATGGATGCTACTAGTGAGTCCTTGAAGAGCTAAAGAAAGAGTCTTACTGTGATACTTTGTCTCAGTCCCATAGACTAACTTACAAAATTTTCTGGAGAGGGAGGAAGGTAGTAAAGAAGATAAAAGACAGTGAAAATGGGGTTGAACTCTTGTTTTTTTCCTGTAAAGCTTCACATCTCAGTTTTGTCTAAAAATTCAATCCTAGATGGCCAAAAAGCCAAACCAAAAACAAACAAAACCCCGGAAAATTGGAGAAATGGGTGAGCACAATCACACAGCAGCAGCAGAGGAATCAAGGACAGAGTAAGGAGGAAAGGAAAACAGCAACCAATATCATTTGAGATGGAAAGAGGATGAGTCCTATTGCCAAGGGGACCCAATAAAAACATATGGAGAGTTATTCCACAGAGTTTATTCATAAACGGGCCCTTTATAAATATACATATGGGTACAAAATCAATTCTTTGTTTTCAAGAAAACATTGGGCCTCCACTCTGTCTTTTTAGGAAAAGCACTGTAAGCTGTTAGAATGATCCCTCTGGTCTATAATATTAACTCATGTTATTAGATGCTTTTACAGATTAAATCTTTATAAAGCTAAATATCATGACAGACATTTCTTTATACTAAATTCTATTCTTTTGTAAATTACCACAGCAAGGTTTAGTTATTATTGAGAGTGCCAACTTTTTATTAAGAAGAATTTTATTTGGGGGCCTATTAGAACTAAGAGAACATGAAACATATTCAGATCTATAACATTTACTTTAAAAAAATGCTGCAGGTAATTCCCATGTCTTCAAAATTTGCTTTTTGTTTTCAATTCGTTTTCATTAAAGAACTGTATATACTTACCTGAAAACGTAAAGAACAATTCATTTTGAAAACCAGCTCTTTGCATTTTAACACGATGGCATTCCGACTTCAGTAAAGAAACTTCACAGGAAAGGTCAAGAACCAATTTGCTTAAAATCTGAAGAAGTTTCTTCTCAAAGGAAATATTATAGATACTATTGCAGGGAGCTGCATGATATCGAGCTGTGAATTGGTAATAATAATGAGGCTCACGATAAGCTGTAAAAAATTAAAGAACAACACAAAAGTCATTATTTAAACAATTAAAATATATTGCAACTACTAAGAAGAAATCATTACTTGGAATAAGTTCATAGTATTTTTATACCCATACTGAGGAAACTGAGGGATACAGGGATTATGTGACATGTCCAATGCCTACGGTATCAAAACTAAGATTCTGGGTGCCTGGGTGGCTCAGTTGGTCAAGGGTTCAACTCTTGATTTCAGCTTAGGTCAAGATATCAGGGTTGTGAGGTTGAGCCCCATCTCAGGCTCTGCGCTCAGCAGGGAATCAGAGACTCTCCCCCTCTTCCTCTGGCCTCCCCCACTCCCCACTGGCTTGCTCGCTTGCCCTCTCATGCTCTCTCTCAAAAATAAATAAATTTTCAAAAAAACCAAAACTAAGATTCTAACCAAGAAGCCTACCCCATACATAGTTCGTGCCCTTAACCAATACATTATTCTTCCTAAAACTTAGGAATAAAATTTCTCTAAGTTTAAATATTCATCTTAAAATAAACAATAGCCCCGTAATTACCAACTATAGGGAAAAACTAGTATGTTTCTCATAAATCTACCAGTTTTAATGAGTTCCATTACAATATCTGAAACTGAGAACTTTTTTTTAACCATTTTGAAATCTCACTGAAATAATAGAAATATAAAAATGATAGGAATCCATAATTTTATATATGTATGCATATATGTGTGTGCACATATATATATAATGTAACCACATTCTGACACAATGACAACAAAATAAAAATCAACAACGAGGGGCGCCTGGGTGGCACAGCGGTTAAGCGTCTGCCTTCGGCTCAGGGCGTGATCCCGGTGTTGTG
>NW_023247555.1:0-2743 GCF_002007445.2 Ailuropoda melanoleuca | reverse complement strand
ATTGTACTAAGGCCTTCAGTAAATGTTGAGTGGTAGAAATGGTGTAGGCAGTATCCTTCTCTCATTCTCAATTGCAAAGAAAGCTTTCAATATTCCACCATTGTGTGATATTTACTATAGATATTTTGTAGATTCCTTTGAAAAAATTAAGGAAATTCTTTTTATTCCGAGATTGCTAACTTTGTTCATGAAATAATATGGAATTTTATCAAATGCTTTTACTGCTTCTTTTGAAATGACCAAAAGAAAAGAAAAGAAATGACCATATAATTTTTCTCTTTTCTTGGTTAATGTGATTTTTTTTTCCTGTTAACCCAACTTTGAATTCTTGGAATAAATTCCACTTGATAACTGCATTTGGTCTCTTCATATTGGCTTAGAATTTTTACTTTGTGTTCACTAGAGAAATTAGCCTGTAATGTTCCTTTGCTGTCCTTGTCAAGCTTTGGTATCAGATTACGCTGACCTCATAAAACAGGTGGGAAGGGTTTTTAATTTCATAGTCTTCTGTTTCTTCATTTTCTTTGATTCTGCACTGGTTTCTATGCATAAAAGAGCCACCTCTCCCTGTCTTAAGAAAGTGGTCTCATGTAGGTTAATTTCAGTCTTATATTTCTCAGTTCTTGAATTTTCATTTGATTCTTTTTTACATTTTCCAGTCTGGGCTGAAATTTTCTGCCTTATGATTTAATTTCTTGAACATACTAATCACAGGGTTTCTTAAAGTAGATATACCTCAGAAAGTAAGTAGTATTACTCTTACAATTGCTTTCACCTGTATTCAAAGTATTACATAATTTTTCAGTACCTCTCCATGATATACTAATATTGGATACAAATTATAAACAATGACAACAACAGAAAATGTTTTAACTGGATGGGATATCCCATGAGTGCTTTTCTGCTTTTCTGGAATCTAACAACTTTTTTTGTTAGAGACTGGAAGTAAGATTTAAGCTCTTGTGGAAGGAGAAGACTTTAAACGATTAACTTTTGAAGCGTTAGAGATCTCTAAAGCCTTGAAATGCTCCTTTGTTTTCATCTCCACGTAAAATGCCAGAATTATTTGAACAGAATAAAATTTCATACCAATAAAGTAACTGAAATAAACTTCCTTATTTAAGCTCTGGGAACCGCTAAGGGATTTAGCAAATTCTGTATCAACAAACTTTGGATCTTGAAGGACTCCAAAGTAAGCATATACTCCAGTGAAACCAAACATGGTGAATTGCTAAATGCCATAGGGTTCTAATGTCAGATGGTTTCAGCATTTTAGGATCGTTAGTCTCTGCTCACATACAAGGTGCCCGAGCAACCAACCCACAGTAGCTCCCCCCTCTTTATTCCCTGAGCCCTCATCCTGGGGTCTGTTTTGTTCATAGCACTTCACCATGAGACATTTCATGTCTGCTTGTGCGTTTGCCTCCCTCCTCTAGAATTTAAGCGCCATGAAAGCAGGGACTTTCTCTGTCTTTGTTTACTGTTGTAACCCCAGCACCTAGTGTGTCGCACTCGTACGCACATGAAAAGCATACGAGAGTAACTGTTGTATTAACTTAATAAACACTGGGCTTCCTTCTATCGTTAAAATTCCGCGTTACTCCTTTGAGGAAGTTCATAGCCCCAGAGTTGCCAGGAAAGAAAATTCTCTACTGTTTTCGGTCTGGGCATGGGGAAGTTCATCTGTGATGTTCCCTGAAAGACATGGCCCAGTCCACCGTCCTGGGTCCAGTGGCTTCCCTCCGTTTCTGCATTTTAACTTCTGCACCAGTGCTGTTCCTTCCAAGACCACCAGCAACCTTCTAGTTGTTAACTAAATATGGCTTTAAGAACTCGTCTTCCTTAATCATTTTTTCCTGAAACTCATGTCCTCTGGCTTCTGTAACCCTATTCTCCACTGATTTTCCTGCTGCCTTTGTGGTTATTTTTTCCCACTCTGCTTCCAAGCGTCTCTCTCCTATACCTGTCCCTTAAATATTAATGTTCATCAATCAGTCGTAAAATAAACATGTATTATAAGGACCCAGTGTATGGCAGGTTCTGTTCTAAACATATCTTTGATGAGACAGACAAGTCTCCAGTTTGGTGAAAGAGAAGAACTCCTTCCGCAGATGGATGAACAGATGAACAAATAGTGTTACAGACACACGATGGAGTACTATTCAGCCATAAAAAGGAGTGAATTAGTGATATATGCTACAGTGTGGTGGATGAACCCCAAAACACTAGGCTAAGTGAAAGCAATTCTCCACAAAAGGTCATGTATTTTATGATTCCACCTATATGAAGTGCTGAGAATAGGTAGATCATAGAAACAGGATGTAGGTTACTGAGGGCCACGTGGGAGCAGGGAACGGGGATCAGTGGCTTCATAGGTTCAGTTTCCTTACAGGATGATGAAACTATTTTGGAACCAGATAGAGGTGGTGGTTGCATAACATCGTGAATGTACTAAATGCCACTGAATGGTTCATTAAAAATATTTTTTTTGATGTGCATTTTACCTCAAAAAAGGGTGGGGACAATTAATAACTGGAAAAAAAAGAAAATATAAAAAATATCAAGTTGTATGACGAAAAGAAAAGCCGGTGATGTGATAGGAAGTGATGGGAGTGTGAGGTATTACTTTCAGTTGAGTGGCCTGGAAAATAGGAGGGGACACTAAGTTGAGACCTAAATTACTCAAAAAAAAAAAAAAAAAAAAAAAAAAAAAAAAAAAAAAAAAAAAAAAAAAAGATTAAAA
>NW_023247554.1:0-2743 GCF_002007445.2 Ailuropoda melanoleuca | reverse complement strand
GCTGTCTCTATCTCTGTCAAATAAATAAATAAAATCTTTAAAAAAAATAAAATAAAAAAATAAAAAATAAATAAAAATGAAAATGTCTTACAATTATGAAGCATAGGTGACTGACTTCTCTTCAACAGTTATATGCCATCAAAGCTCACAAAAGTATTGTTCTGAATATGCAAATGTAATAAGTACCAATAGTAATGATAAACCAGCACCTATCAGAGATGTATTTGAAATCATTTAGAGCTGAGATCAATCTAATTTAAAGAAAATTAAATATAAAAGTGTTATTACAAAACAAGATGAATCATTTGCTGTGTAGCACAAACACCTACTTAATCCTTAAGTAATGAGCTACCTGGTATGTTAAAAATGTGACTAATATTTTAAGCATATTTATAGTGCTTAAAGACTTTTCCTTACTCTAATAAAAGGAAGAAAACCATTTCTTTGGGACGACTGGGTGGCTTAGTTAAGCGTCTGCCTTCGGCTCAGGGCATGATCCTGGATCAGGATTGAGTCCCGCATCAGGCTCCCTGCTCAGTGGGGAGCCTGCTTCTCCCTCTTCCTCTGCCTCCCTCTCCCTCTGCCTGCTGCTCTACTGGCTTGTGCTCTCTCTCTCTCCATCAAATAAATAAATAAAATCTTAAAAAAAAAAACACTAAAATTTCTTTAACTTAGTAAGATCTTAAAATACTAAGAATGTCCTATTAGTTTCACTATACATTTTGAAATGAAATCTAAAGGAAAAATAAAAATGAGGGAAAGCCTTCAAAGTTGCTCCCTCTGTACTTTCAACAGAACTGATTTCAAGGCAAAATTTTTGCCAGAAATGTCTGAGAGATGAATAAATAATACTCAATATTCTCAACATGTGATACTCAGAATAATAGTGTTAGTTTGACACTGCAGCTCAAAATTTAAGGTTTTTTAAAACAATAATATTGAAACACAATTAGAAAAATGTTTATACCTTAACAGACTGTAAGATGCCAGTCCCCTGCTCAGTTTCAATTTTGCAGTTATCACACTCAATATTTTGGACTTTTACACAGCCAGACCCTAATGACTTGATATTCAAATCTAGAAATGAAAAAAAGAAAAAACAAATTAGTACTCTGGCTAATGGGCTCCAAAGCATTTTAGTATCCCCTAGAAATCCAACTCTTCAGTTATGTTGGTAATATTACTGAACTCTGGAGAGAGAATAGTTGTCAGCACCTAAAGGGTCTCCACCACAGCAATAGGACAAATGGAGTGCCCTTTTCTGCTAGCTTTTAGAAATAAAGCAGTTATTTCTATTGACCTATATCACCTAAAGAGAGAATGTAATATAGGAGAAAAGTAAAAGAGGACAGAGACTCCAATTAATACACATTCCTAGGAAAGATTATAGAAGCCTTTTCCCCACTGAGAAAACACACCCACACCTTTAAAAGAAAAAAAGAAAAGAAAGAAAACACACCCACACACAGGTTCAAGTAAGACTACAGCAAGTTAAAAAATCATTATGGTAAACTGAATAAGCCAGTTAGCCTCTTGTCTCTTATATTTATGATTTAAAGATTTGTTCCCAAACCTCGTATAAATTAAAAGCATACTGTAGGAGTAGTATAGATCTGTGTTTGTTGCCCTTCCCACAAACTACTGGGGCTTAACACAACAATTAAATAGGGCATAAAAATAAATTTCTACAGTTTTGTATATGGCAGGCTCTATAAAGTTTTTAAAAACAGCAATACTTTGGTTGTAACAATCTAAAATATATAAACCAATAATTTTACCCCAGAATTACATGAATGCAGATGTAATTATTAATTTTTACCCAGTTGAGTAGTGTTACAACATAGCCTTGATCCAAGGCAGCACTGACAGACACGTAGAGAAGGAAACATAAATATCCTCTACCCCCATTAGACAGGTAGAAAAGTCCAGACACTTAGTGGCAGTAATGCTACTCTTACTCACAGAAACAGGTATAAACTAACTGGAGAAACATGTATATATGAAGAAGATTGAATTATGTTGATTTGAGGAGCTCATGGAACCTATAAATGGTAAATTGGAAATGGGATTCTGGCTCTAAGAAGAGAAACCTACAAATAATGACGTTTGAGATCACCAGCAGGGATAGTTCCATTTTTATCTGTGTTACCATAAAATTTTGCTTACTCTATTTCAATACTCAGTCCATTTTTTATTGTGATAATATATTGGCACATCTTCCTCCCCACCCCAGACTGTTACATTTTGAGGTCAGTGTCTCTATTTCACCTAGGCTAGTTTAAAGAAGTTGAGAAGCAGCAAACCATAGTGGTTGAACAGATTCCAGTCAGTTCAAATTTCACCTCCACTGCTTTATGACTGAGAGAGAATAGGCATATTTTTTTTATCTACCCCCACATTAGAATATAAGTTTCATGAAGGCATGGATTTGTTCACCCACAATAAATACTTCATGAAACTTGCTGTATCTCAATTTCCTTATGTGAAACAGTGCCAATAACAGTATTTACTTTATGGTGCCATCGTAAGGATTAGAAAAGATTATCTTAGACGTGTTAGCTGCTGGGGAGCTTGGGTGGCTCAGTGGGTTAAAGGATGCCTTCGGCTCAGGTCATGATCCCAGAGTCCTGGGATCCAGCCCCACATACACAACGGGGAGCCTGCTTCTCCCTCTGCCTGCCACCCCCCCTACATGTGCTCTCTCACTCTTACTGACAAATAAATAAAATCTTTTTTTTTTTTT
>NW_023247553.1:0-2742 GCF_002007445.2 Ailuropoda melanoleuca | reverse complement strand
TCTGTAAAGCTCAGTCTCCTAATCTCTAAAGTGGAAGTAATACTATTAAAGTATTGTAAGAATTATATGATATAAAGTGAGTGGCTTCGAGTTAGGGCTCTAGCAGATGCTGAAATAATGTTAATTGTTCCTATGCCCTCAGCTATTCCTAGAGCTACAAGACGTCTGACCAAGTCCCTGTATCCACACCAGAGCCTAGTCCCACCGCTGAGGATGAGAACTAGCAGTCACAAGTGTATTTTGGGGATGGTCTGATGTCACGCACTGTAGAAAACACTGCTACAAATATCTGACAACAGAATGATGAAGCTAGTGTAGCTGACCCTTTCCCACCACAAACACAGAATTGCTCAATAAATTGTAATCTTATTTTAAAAATACTTAGTTAAGGATAAAAGCAGAGGCAGCAACAACAAAAGCAATAATGAAGGAAAACCTCCAGTTTCCAAGGATGAAGACACAAATTAAAGTGAGATGAGTACACCAGAACTAAAGCTGAAGGGGCCCAAGGGTGTTGGTGTTGGATAAAAGATCTGGGATTACAGTTCTGTCCCCACATGAATGTTAGGAGACGTGACCCCAGGACGATAGGAGGCAGGGGCGTGGAAGCAGCCTCCTCCAAATAACCTAAGCCTCAAAGAGTTACCCTGTGTGTTTAAAAGAGACTAGAAAAACTATACCCAGGAGCCCTGGAAAGAAACTGCATGGAACTGAGGTAACTACAAAATGAAAACCTTTATATAAAACTGATCCAGGATTAAAATTTCTGGCTTTCAGAAATGGAGGTGTAGTTCCTATTAGATCAGCCACCCTGCAGATGATGACTATAAATTCAATTGTAAAAAATAACTGAAGAACAACCACAAAGAAGCAGAAACTGGAAGGTAATCTACATTTGGAAGAAAGGAATGGCATGGTTTTTGTCTAAAGGCAGATAAGTCCATGCTAGGTTGGGTGACTAAAACTCAGATAGAAAATCATAATTCTACTGGCTTGAGGACCCAGACAACAGGCTTCATGACTTTCACAGCAGCTGAAAAATGAAGTGGGAAACTCTGGAAAGGAGAGCCACAGAGGAGGAGTGCCAGATTCTGCACAGGCTGACTCCTGAACCATGCAGGCATGGGCACACTCCAAAGCAACTCAGATAGAACTAAAATGACCTCCACAGAGATTTCTGCAGCTGCCCACCACAGGAAAGACAGAGTTTGGAGTTTAAGTCCAGCCATATTAACTACCCACTCAAAAACCAAAAAACCTCTTGAAAGGAACATAACTGAATTGAGTTTTTTCTACAATATATCAATCATAATGTCACCTAAAATTATTAGACATAGAAGAAACAGAAAAATGTGACCCATCCTGAAGAGAAAAGACTATCATCAAAAGTCTATCATCAATCTCATTCTGAGATTATGAAATCAGCTGACAAGGATTTTATTTTATTTTTTCTTAAAGATTATTTATTTATTTGGGGGGGGCAGAGGAAGAAGGAGAGAGAATCCCAAGCCACCCAGGCACCTCCAGCTGACAAGAATTTTAAAGCAACTAGTATAACAAACTCAAGAATGTAAAGGAAAGTTCATTTTTCATGAACAAATAGAAAATCTTAGCAGGAAAAAAGAAAAATTCACTGGATGCACTTAACAGCAGAATGGCAATGACAAAAGAAAGTGTCGGTGAACTCAAAGACAGATCAATACAAATTATCCAATCAGATAAGAACAGATAGGAGGAAGAAGACTTCTAATAAATGAATAGAGCCCCAGTGACCTATGTAATAATATCAAAAGATCAAACATACACGCAATTTGAGGCCCAGAAAGTTGGGCTAGAGAAAAAATGAGGAAGAAAAAAAATGTTGAAAGAAATAATGGCCAAAAATTGTATCAACTTTGGTAAACAAAATGAATTTACAGATTGATGAAGTTTAGTGAATCCCAAGCAGGAATAAATACAAAGAAAATCACATCTGTGCATATTAAAGTCAAACTGCTAAAATGTAAAGAAAAGAGATGTTAAAAGTAGCCAGATAAAAAGGACTTACTACATTTAAGAGAACCATGCTAACGACCACTAAACTCTCATCAGAAACAAATGGGGGTGGGGCACGTGGGTGGCTCAGTCAGTTAAGCATCAGACTCTTGGTTTTGGCTCAGGTCATGATCTCAGGGTTGTGAGATCAAGCCCCACATCAGGCTCCACGTTCAGTGCAGAAATCTTTACCCCACTCCCTCTCCCTTCCCCACTGCTCCTCCCACCCCTCGCTCTCCCTCTCTCCTCTCTCTTTCTCTCTCTCTCTCAAATAAATAAAATCTTTAAAAAAAATAGAAAGAAATAAATGGGGGCTATAAGACAATGAAATGATATCCTAAAATTCAATAAATATGGAACCAAGTAAATGAATATGTTACTTTCCCTGAAACTAATCTACTAATTCAAATTCCAGAGAATTTCTCACAGAACTTGACAATATGACTCTAAAATTCATAACAGAAAAGAATTAAGAATCGGCAGACAAGTTTTGTCCAACCGGATATCAAGAATTATTATAAAGCTGGAGAAATTAAAATAGTGTGGTACTGACACAGAAATAGAACCAAATAGTGACTCCCCAAAATAAACCTATGCATATATGGGTCTTGGTGTATGACAGAAGAGGCATGAAAAAGAATCAGTAAAGAAAGAATGAACCCTCTGATAAACAATGCTAGCACTACTGGCAATTCACAAAGCAATATA
>NW_023247552.1:0-1250 GCF_002007445.2 Ailuropoda melanoleuca | reverse complement strand
ATTATTTCTCATAACGGAGAAAATTGAAAATCAGTCAGGTCTTGCTCTTCATTCTTATTCTTGCAGTGTGTAGGGGCGTCCAGACTGAGCTTCCCTGGACCCGGATGGCTCACAGGCACGAGGTACAGACCCTCCTCTCTTCTCCCTCAGCATCCTTTCCNTCCTTTCTTTTCCAGGCTGCCTCAACCATGCTCAGGGCTCCAGACAGGACAGCCACATCTTCCACTGCCTGCTGACATAGTCACTGTTCGTTTTGCAGGCACCACCCGTGTCTAGCCTTAATAAGTTCATCATTTCAGCCCACAGCCTCTCCCTCGACCAGTGCCTCCATCTCAGTTAATGGCACCACCATTCTCCATGATTATTCTGACTGGAGACATAGCAGTCACCACCAGACCCATAATTTCATCTCTCAGTGTCTCAGTTTCTTCATTTGTGAACCAGGGATAATAATGATACCCTGCACAAGTGAGTCGTTACTGCAATATGCTGTGTAACAAGCAGTGACATGATCTCACTGGAGCAGGACAATTACTTTCTATTTTTCACCCATCTGTAGTCTAGCTGGGAGTCAGCTCATCTACAATGGGATTGTCTGGGCTGTCTCTGTTCCATGTCTTTCATCCGTCAGCATGGACCAAAGGCCTAGATTTTCCAAATTCTCTCACAGCAATGGCAGATGCACAAAGGGATGAGCTAAAATGTACACTTTTTAAGGCTTTTGTTATATTCACTTGCTAACATTACATTGTGTAAAGCAAGTCACATGGCCCAGCCCACCTGAAGTGGTGAAGTTAAACTCCAGCATGGTGGTGGTAGGGGAAGGAGTGGATATTTTTTAACAATAATCCATTGTGGCACAAGAGTGTGCCATACCACCTCATAGGGTTGTCAGGAGAATTGAATTAGAGAAATGCTTAGAACAGTGCCTGGTATTTCGTTCCTCCCTATTTTTTTCTTTTCTTACTTCTTTCTCTCCTTCCTTACCTTATCTATCTACCCATCTACTTATGTACGTATCTATCTACCTATCTGCATATATTGTTCCCTCTGTATTCTTCATCTTTCCCTAGCCAGGTAAAATTGAAGACACCCAAAGTTCTCACAAATACATTTTGAAAATATCATTCCTACAGCCACAGCTATAAGAAAGCTCATGGATGTCCCTTTAAAGTTCCTTGCTATACTTCTCACTTCTTCTCCTTTGCCCTCCAACCCACTGCAGCAAAAATCACGTGTGATTCTTGGCT
>NW_023247551.1:0-2742 GCF_002007445.2 Ailuropoda melanoleuca | reverse complement strand
GCTTCTTCCTCTCCCACTCCCCCTGCTTGTGTTCCCCCTCTTGCTGGCTGTCTCTATCTCTGTCAAATAAAATAAAATAAAAATATTTAATAAATGCCTATTCAATAAATAAGTTTTCTCGGAGCTCTAAAATGTATGTAAGTTGGGCAGTATCCATTTCTACCCATTCTGTGTTCATGATGTATTACCAAAAATGTTACTCAACCATAGTCTAAGTTAGAGGTTCTCAAACTTTTCAGTCTCAAGTTATTTTTATGCCCTTAAAAGTTACTGAGGATCCCAAAGAACTTTTGTTTATGTGGGTTATAGTCATTGATATTTACCGTATTAAAAATTAAACCTGAGAAAATTTGAAACACAGGAATACACAAGCACACATTCCATTTGCTGTTAGAGCATTGATTTCATCACATACAGTCATTTAACCTCTGGAAAACTCCACTGAACATTCATGAGAAAAGGAGAGTAAAAGAGGTAAATAACATTTGGTGTTATCTTGAACATAGTTTTAATGCTGTGGCCTCCTGTAAGAATTCAGGGGACTCCTCCCAGTCTCCCCTGCCCATACTTTTGAAAACTGCTGATCTAGGATAGTGTTAGCTTTAGCCAATTGGGATGATAAATAGCAAAGTATCTCAGCCTTTCCAAATTTTTTTCTTATACATGAAAATATATATATATATATTGAAACAAATCACTATAAATCATTAACTAAAAAAAGTTGACCCACTGTGGAATGTATATGTCAACTCTTCCCCCAGATGAGCTAGTTGTGCACTTTAGGGACACTAGGTCTATTCAAAGCAGAGGGTAGAAACATGTTATCAAAGAGTCACACTAAAGGTTCTTCTCTGCTACCCCTCTAAGCGTAGGAACGTCCTGACTTGGAGCCTGCAACTCAACATGACTTAAAGTTTATTCATGGAAAATATATCACTAACCAGTTCAGCTTTCTTTCGTTAGGAATTTGCACTTCATAAATTCATTGAAAAGAATGAGTATGGCTGTTCCGTTGTGTTGTATTTTGTTTTTAGCAAAGTTCCAATGGTCCTGTAAAGAAGTCCATGCGTGAGAAGGCTGTCGAGAGAAGGAATGTCAATAAGGAGCACAATAGTAATTTCAAAGCCGGATATATTCCAATTGATGAAGATCGTCTCCATAAAACAGGACTGAGAGGAAGAAAGGGCAATTTAGCCATCTGTGTCATTATCCTCTTGTTTATCCTGGCTGTCATCAATTTAATTGTAAGTATGTGGTACAGAATTTTCTTTTTTTAATTACCATGGGGAACATTTTAGTGAAATCTTGGACTTTGTTTCTATAATTTCTTTTGAAGCCCTCTTTCTCCTTTTCTATATGTGTTTTATCTCTTACTAAGTTTTTTTAGATGCACAATTGCCCTTCATAGTGTACACAAAGAGCCCCTGACTTGCTTATTCTCCAAAGTATTGTCTAACAGAATCCTGTCTTCCTAATTTCACAACCAAGAGTACATTTTATCAAATGTTTTTTTCTCCTGATACAGACTTTGAAAAACAACAGGAGATTCCAGCTTTTACACACTTACAGAAAAGAACCACTGGCATTTTTAAAATGTATTATTAAAGTGTAGTTAACATACGATGTTATATTAGTTTCACGTGTACAACATGGGCATTGGACAGTTCTATACATTACTCAGTGCTCCCTAAGTGTAGTCACCATCTGGCACCATACAACATTACTACAGTGTTATTGACTATATTCTCTATGCTGTACTTTTCATCTCTGTGGCTTACTTATTTTATGACTGTAAGTCTGTACCTCTTATTGAGTTGTCATTAATATGTTACATATTTTAAAAACCTAGTATGCTAATATTGCCATGTATTATTTTTATTTAGAAGAAAATGTGCATGGAATATTCCCTTTAAAGGACTTAACTTTTGGAAGGATAAAGTCAACTCAGTAGAAGAGACCTTTGCCATCATGACTTTACTGCCTTCACCTCTCCTAAAAAATATAATCCTTTCTGTTTTCATTCAGCTTTTCCTAAATTTAGTCTTACCTCCTCAACTAGATTTTAAAATTGTAAACCTTGTTTGACAGCAGAGGGTTATATTTTGAGGTCTTAAGTCTCTGTTGTCAAAGAATGAAAGGATCTGGTAGACCAGTTTACGTTAAGGTGCTAAAGACCTAGTATGTTGTCTTTTCCAAAGATACTTGCTTTTCTAAAGGACTTAATCCAAGGTTGTAAGTACCTGAGGGTTAAACTTGAACCCCTCTAGCACACGTGTAGATGACGTATTCAGAGGATGGTTACTGGTCTACCAGTGACTGATGTACACGGGCTACAGTGGTTCTAAAGTGATTCCATTTATTTTTATTTTTGACTTCTAGTACTTTCAAGCCAGTCCTTTATATTTTATGTATATCCAAAACGTTCGTTTCTAATTCTTCCCTTACATTGGTAAGAGCTGGTACTGTAAATAGCTTTACTAGGAGCACGTGTTCTGAATTTATTTTATCTAAAAAAATTTTTTGTTGGAAACTTCTGGTTAAGATGGCAGAATGAAGACATTTTCATCCCCTTCCTCTTTAAAAAGCTCATTCCAAGGTGACAATGTCAAGAAACCAAAATATCTTGAAAGAACATGGGAAGCAGCCGAAATCCTAAACTATAATATATAAAGACAAAAGGGGCGCCTGGGTGGCACAGCGGTTAAGCGTCTGCCTTCGGCTCAGGGCGTGATCCCGGCGTTA
>NW_023247550.1:0-2742 GCF_002007445.2 Ailuropoda melanoleuca | reverse complement strand
CATCTCAAGATCGCCCTGCTCACTAGGAACTCCAGATAGATCTATTGAGAATGTCCAAAAATATAGCTGAAAATCGAGAATCAGTGATCTTTAACCAAAGAAAAATGTATTGTTCCCATTCCATGTTCTTTTTCTCAATAAATACTTTGAAAGACAATTATGTTTACTTAAAATTAGTTTTGTTGACTGGAATGCAGCGCTTATATACTAGAGTTGTACAACAATTGTGGTCATTGAATTTATGCTGATTCTCTCCTCATCTTAACTGTTTATAATTCAGTCTGCGGGACCAAAGGGGAAACCATACACTCATCTGTTGGAAGAAGAATTGCTGTGATCACGTTAGCACAGAAACCCGCCAATGGCTTCTCTATATAGAAAGAAACAGTATCAGTGGCATGTGGATGTCCACAGCCACTTAGCAAATGGGGCATGTCCGTACCCACTTAGAGGCTGAGGGGTGTATGCGCAGAGCACCACCTCCCTCCTGAAACAGCATATGGATTCCGTGACGTCATTACACAGCACCATGGGGGTAGTATTCCTAGAATGCCAGAATACCTGTTCTTACACAAATTGGTAAACTCCAATTTTTTTCACAGAGAATCTTTACAGAAGAAAACTTATAATTTATTGACCTATACAAAACCCAAAATTAATCCTGATTTTTTACAATGTAAATATTTCACAAAAATAAAGATGTGGAACTGTAAAATAAAAATTGGGTTAAAACGTGAAGAAGAGTGGACAGATCATACCTAGGACACTTGTCTAAGTTGCCATATTTTGCATGAAAAGCTTGATTATTAAAAGACTGGCTTCGAATCAGTTTGGATTTCTTGATTTCTTTGCCTGAAGGAATAAGCACAAGGAAAGTGCAGCTGTTCAGTTCACGTTTAGCTGTGCCAAGCCCATCGCCTCGCCAACCCCAACCCCTACTTTCATGAGGCACAAATGTGTCCAGCTTCCATTCCTGAGTCTGAGCTAACTGGAGCATCTCTTACCCCTACTGCCGCCAAGAACTCCCGAAATAATGAATGATGAAAGGTAAAAGGCATTTTAGAATTTCATTCCATGGAGTGACTTTCCCTGTAATTAATTTTTAGAAAATTCAAAAAGGGAAAAAGGAGACATGAGAAGAAGTTGTTTCTTACTTGTCGATGGAGTGCTTGTTCCAGAGGGTCCAGGAACAGAAATAGGGATGCTCTTTGGAAGAGTTGTTGGTGTCTTGGTGTCTCTGCCTAAAACAAACTCTGTGTTAAATTCTGTAATTTCCTCTGAGCTCCTAATCTCCACACACACAGGACAACACGAAGAACATGAGTGACTGTCCCTAGCTAAGCAGCAAGCTCTTTCCCAAATATTCTTACTTTATATATTTACACATCTCAATCTTAGCTATTCAGTGACCAACTTCACAGTCTTATTGCTGTTATCAGACTTTCAGGTTTCCCTTGAAGAAGCCAAACCTCCACACTGACTCCCGTCACTTATTCACGGATTCCCAAGTCGGTACCATGTGAAGCAGCCAATTTTTAAAAACAACTTTTAGAAAATGAAAGAAAGAAAAGCAATTTCCCATATCAAATCTGAAAATCAGCATGGGCTTTCAGAATGCCAGGATGCAACATTAATTGTATGACTTAGTGGTGAAGACACAGGAAAACTACTTACGTTTCTTTTCAAAGGTTTTATCACTCATGGGCCTCCCATCATTCTGTTGCTTCTCTTTCTCTAATTGTTCCTATTATGAAAACAGTATGTTAGCATTAAAGGTCAGCATAAATAGATTTAGAAGACTCTTCTAATGAGAAATTACTCTAAGCTTTACAGATACAAATACAGTTCACAAAAATGCCTTAGAAAAGAATTATTTTTTCCAAATTACTGTCAAAAGAAGTCAAGGTTCTTTCGAGTTTGTGTTAACATCTACACAGTTGTGCCCTTGGGGATTTGTCAAGGTAAACAATGAGGTTAGTATCATTGTTGTAATAAGCCTGTATATCCTAGAAGACATTTGCCAATTCTCACCGGCAAAATATTTGTTACTATTAGTCATTTCCATTTCTGTATTAGTCATTTCCATTTCTGATTTGTAAGTGGCAAAGTAATATTTTTCTTTAAAAGGACTGGGAGAAAAAGAAGTGCTCTTTTGGATCTTTTTAAATGTTTCACTGAAGTATAACATACATAAAGTGCATAAATTATAAGTGCATAAGCTCAACGAATTTTCCCAAAATGAAGACACCTGTATAACCAACTTCCAGATCAAAATGTTACCAAAACTCAAAGGAGTCCTTTATCCCAACAAACAGAACAAGTAGGCAAGAAAATCAATAAACATACCAAGATCTGAGCAAACATAGCATAACTGACACATATAAAACACCATATTCAGGGCACCTGGCTGGTTCGGTCAGTAGAATATGCAACTCTTGATCTCAGGGTCATGAGTTCAAGCCCCACACTGGTCATGGAGCCTACTTAAAATTTAAAAACAAACTAAAAAACAAAAAAAAACCCCACTATATTTGACAACTGGAGAACATACATTCTTTTTAGTTGCATATGTAAAGAAAAACGGGGAGAAAATAGACAACAGATTTAAAAATTTTCCATATAGAATTGGTCTGCATAAAAAAGAATCATAAAATGGGCAGAAGATATGAATAGACACTTTTCCAATGATGACATACAAATGACTAACAGACACATGAAAAAATGTTCAAAATCATTAGCCAT
>NW_023247549.1:0-2741 GCF_002007445.2 Ailuropoda melanoleuca | reverse complement strand
GATCCCATAATGCCGGGATCACGCCCCGAGCCGAAGGCAGACGCCCAACCGCTGTGCCACCCAGGCGCCCCCTTCCACACATTTTAAAACTGACTTGTCACATTTCCCAAAAACCCCTGTGAAGATGCACGGACTCCACAGATCAATATAAGAACAGGCCGCTTTACCGACTGAGTCTTCCTAGCCAAGAATATCCTGCCTATTTATTCAAATCTTCTTTAATGTTTCTTAATAAACTTACACATTTTTCTCCATTGAAAAATTTAATACATTTTTTGTTAGTTCCCATTTACATCAAAGATGGTTCGGGCAGAAGAACAGAAACCACGCTAAGTGTTTCAAAAATAAAGGAGTTTAATACTTGCATTAGGTACTTGCAGAACAACTGAAGAGGCTGGAGTGTGCACAAAAGTAAGCCACCTCTCGCCTTCCATTCCACCTCTGCAGTTGTAGTCCAGAGTCAGGAAGCCGTCCACAGGACAGGAAACCACAGAAAACCTCTGCCAATCACAGCTGCTCCGCAGCCCTGGCCAGAGGAGGCTATGGAGGCCGCTGTACTCATTCACCCACGCGCCCCACACCACTGCCAGAGGAATAGGAGTCCACCGCCCTTCTACCTTCCAAACTTCGTGGGAAGGATCTCCGGGGCTAATGACAGCCAAAGCCTGCTGGCAGCGGGGTCTGAGCAAGAAAGCTCCAGCCTTCCAGCCCCGGAAATGCAGGCAACGTATTGAATGCCCAGACTATATCTAGCACACCACCCATTTCATATCTTCCAAAAACATGCTGAAATTACTGGTCTACTGTTCCATCCTTTCCCATTTTATTATCTTTTATATCTTCTATACTCTTTTACTGTAATTTTAGCAGGCTTTCAGGAGGACAATGAAATAATCTCATATGGTCCCTCTCCAGAAGTCCTGAACCCCATGTTCAAAAACTTGACCAAGCATGGCTAGAGCTTCCCACAGGTTTATTTAAACTCTCCCCATATACAGGAAGGCCATGGCAAAGGTAGTTACCAGCTAACTCCCTGTTCATATTTCCACACTCCCCTCCCCACACACAAAGATTTTTCTTTCTCCTCCTCTTCTTCTTCTTCTTTTATTTTTTGGTAGGGGGGATTGTTAACGAGGATTTAAAATATTCATGATGTTTTTTAAAAATTAATTTAAAAAAAGAAAATATGACAAAATTTCAGCAATTACTGATTCAGGAAAGTGAGAAACAAGTACTACATTATTCCTCATATATTTTCATAACTTACATTTCTCAGAATCCCAGCTTTAGGAACAATCAGAAATCAAAGCTTATTGCCCACCTGGATCATGGCGTGGCACTACACCACGGGAC
Source organism: Ailuropoda melanoleuca (assembly GCF_002007445.2). Taxonomy (NCBI): domain Eukaryota; kingdom Metazoa; phylum Chordata; class Mammalia; order Carnivora; family Ursidae; genus Ailuropoda; species Ailuropoda melanoleuca. The sequence goes on along the minus strand of NW_023247549.1, from coordinate 1,388 downwards.
AGACATGGTACCAGACACAAGGGGAGGCCAGGAGTGAGCCAGGAGGTCTGACAGCGCCTTAGCCCTCCCACCCCTCCTCAAACACTCCTTGGCCCCATCAGGGCTCCGTGAGTCTCCGCACACTGCCATGATCACTGTGCTCTCAGTGGCTAGGGCCGGGAGCACACTATCCACTCAGAACTCCAGACTCCTGTTGGATAGACTTTATTTCTCTGTTTGGGGAGAAAACATGGCAACCTTTGTAACCTCAAATCTTAACACTTGGGGTGAGCAACTTGTGACCTCCTGTGCCAGACCACATGGCCCAGAAGAGAAATCAAATCTAGTCTCTGCCTTTACCAAGTTCCTGCGTTTATCAAGTCTACAGTGGATGGAGAGATGAACAAGGTGAACTAGAGTGCGTACCATTGTTTTCAGTACCTACACAACAGCACAGTTATTACACACAACCTTAAAAGCTAAGCCAAAAGGCATTTTGACAACTGAGCCACCCAGGCGTCCCCCAAAAGGCACTTTGAGATCAGCAAATAAGTCATCTTTCCACTTGAAAGCCAGCAAAGAATCATTCGGTTCTTTTTTCAGAATATTCTCTAGGAGGCTGGATACGAAGTCTCATCCCATAAAGCAGACCCAGGGAAGCTCCCAGGCACAACCACTGGTCCTCAGCTGAGAGAACATGGAGTATCAGTATCCCGAGCACAGGGCAGTTCATGCTCTCCAGGCTGTGAGCTAAGGATCCTTCCTTAGGTGGGCTCCCAGACACAGGGCTGTCCCAGAACCTTCTGCCCCAGCTGCGACCATTCAAACTCATTTGGAAAGGCAAGAACCTCAATGAGAGACATGTATAATCCAATGAACAGGCTCAAGGTATAATTGGGATCCCCTCTAAAGGCCATCTTTTTAGGCAAACAGTCGGACCAGACCACCTCTGCTTCTTATTTTAGAACCCCCTTCAAAGAACTGTCCCAAGCTCAAATGTCACCTTGTATTTGATACCCTACCTGATCCCCATGGTTGGAGGTAACTGGTTTTTCTTCAGTACCTGACCCACAGGAATTACAACACTCCTTCCATTTACTGAATGTTAAAAAGGACCTCTGTCCTAGGCCAGGTCACACTTAGGAAGAGGACAGGTGTCCTGCTTTCCGGGAGCTCACAGTCTGGAAGGAGATCAAGCATGGCCACAGGTTATGGTGAAAATTACCATTCTATTTTTTTTTTTTTAATGAATATATTCCCTTTTGTGTGACTATGTTGTGGTTGAAGTTCTGGGATTCTAGAGAGGTATTTGTGTTTTTTTTGTTTTGTTTTGTTTTGTTTTTAAAGATTTTATTTTATTTATTTGACAGAGAGAGAGAGACAGCCAGCGAGAGAGGGAACACAAGCAG
>NW_023247548.1:0-8413 GCF_002007445.2 Ailuropoda melanoleuca | reverse complement strand
CTCTACCTGAAGTGGGTCAGGCCATTTTTCCCCTGGATCAAGGGTCAGCAAACTACAGCCCATGGAGCCAAGAATGAGTTTTACATTTTTAAAAGATGGAAAAAACAAAGATTACATGATATGGATAATACACCTCCTGCAAAGCCTAACTTACCACCTCACCTCTTACAAAGTTAGTTTGCTGACCCTTATTCTCTGTATTCCTGGAGTGAAAGGAGGTCAGATCCCAGGGGACCAAAATTCCACCACTGTTCCCTCTGGGACTGAGGTGGGGAGGCAGATCCTTCACCTCTTACCAGGTTTGAGTCTAGGAGGTAGACCTGTACTCCTACCCCTCTTCCCTGATGGTAGTCAGTGGGGACTCAGCAAGGACATTCTGGAAGGAAATCTCATCACTTTGTTCCCTTTGCACTCTCTCAACCCTAAGTCATTTCCTCTAAACATCTCATAATATAATTTGGCACTTCACTTTGGAATTTCATTTCTGTTATATCTTAGTGTCTAATCAAAATTTCCATTTTAAGCTCTGGTTACTATATTACTATCATCACCATCACTGTCACCATTACCACCATCACCATCATTCATTATGTGTTTCCTTGAATAGCCTGAGTTTGGTGGGGGTAGGATCTCTTTTGCCTTGTTTTTGAATCCCTCATAGCACTTAATGATAATTAATTCATACACTCAACACTTCAGCCCAACTAAACAACTCAAAATTCTTGGAAGACACTGACATCCTTTCCCCGTGTGCCTCTGTATAGACACTACCCAGTATATCTCCTCCCTTCCCTTCTTGTCCATCATTCTCCAAGATGTAGCTCAAATAAAACAATAAAACACTTTTATTAAAACTTAACATTAAAACCCTTTGATAACCTCAAATGGAAAATCATAGTCCCAGTAAAACCTTTCCATATCCACCCTAGAAGAATTTAGCACTCCTAACCCACAGCGAGTAACACATTTCTCTCCTCTGGTACTTAAAACAATGCAGCTTGTCTGGATGTATAATTGTCTCTCTCACAGATATGGGCTTTGGGTGTTATAATCACCTGGAAATCCTTTAAAATATACTGATGCCTGGGCTCCATTCCAGACCAAGAGAATCAGGATCTCCGGGCTGGGGCCTAGGCATCAGCATTTTCAAAATGCTCTTTCATGATCTAAATGCAGCCAGAGTTGAGAACAATTGTACAAAATGGTGAGCTACCAGAAGGCAAAGAATGTAGTTTCTCTCTGCAAATCTAGTAATTAGCAAAGATTACTATGAATAAATAGTTGTCAAATGAATGAACTATGAACTGTAATAGAAATATAAAGAATAACTTATGCCAGTCTATCAGAAAATGTTGTGAGTTAAACAACTATATATTAATCTAATGACCTCTGATTAATTAGACAGGTTTATTTAACCATATTAAGCACATAAAATGACTAGAACCTCACATCTAACTAAGCAGTTTTCCCAATTGTGGTAAACTTGGTCTTAAAAGAAATACAGATGGCCCTGCAAAAATATGGACATTAAGGCAGTTCATTAGCATGGTCTCTAACCAAGTCCAAAAGACAAACCTCAGAAGACCCCTCAGATAATGTAGATATATTTCAAGGTTGTTATCCTACAACTGTCAAGCCCAGTCTCTCCTTGCCTTCCGCTGTGTAATTTATACTTGAGACTGGCAAGAGAGTTTTTTATTAATANCCCTCAGATAATGTAGATATATTTCAAGGTTGTTATCCTACAACTGTCAAGCCCAGTCTCTCCTTGCCTTCCACTGTGTAATTTATACTTGAGACTGGCAAGAGAGTTTTTTATTAATATGTTTGTCAAGCAACACTCTCAGCTCTCTTGTAATTATGCTGCCTGTTAGTAGCATTAAGTACAAACATATCTCTTGGTTTTCACTTGTTAATTTGTGCCTCTCCTGTATTTAGAGATAGCAATAGTTGTAGTCATAAGATCAGAAAACTGCTCATGGTCAGGGGAGGACAACATGAAGGCATGCGTGTCTGCCAGTAATTAATCTGCAATGAACTAGTGTCATACAGTGGAAAGACCACCAAAGAAGCTCTGGGTTTGAGCTGGTCCTTATCACTTACCCTGTGTCCTTGGACAGGTAAGCTTGGACAAAGTTGTACTTTGTGCAACCCATCCCAAAAAAAGAAGGTAATACGGGAATCTATTTCAAATGCCCAGCAGAGTTATTGTGTGGGTAAAACAAGATGATAAGTGACAAAAACACTTAATAAAGTATAACCATCTACGCTAATATGCTTGCTGCCTTCATTCAGTTGCAAACACTGTCTACACACCTACCGTGTCAGGCACTAAAGGAATATAAATAATAATGCTCCTTGTTACCATTGTTATTATAGGGACCACACTACTATAATGAAGTCCTTATTATGACATCTTGTGATGGTTAATTTTACATATCAACTTGACTGGGCAACAGGGTGTCCAGATGTTTGGTAAAACATTATTCTGGGTATGTCTGTGAGGCCATTTCTGGATGAAATTAACCTTTGAGTTTGTAGACTGAGTAAAGCAGATTTAGTCCTTGCTAATGTGGGTGGACCTCATCCAAACAGTTGAAGACCTGGATAGAACAAAAAGGCTGAGTAAGAGGAAATTTCTTTCTGCCTGACTGTGCTGGCTTTGGACATTGTTTTTTTCCTGCCTTTAGACTTGAACTGAAGCATTGGCTCTTGCTGAGGCTGAAACCCACTACCAGCTTCTGGACTGGACCTGCACATCAGTTTTTCTGGGACCCCAGCTAGCCAACTGCAAATCTTGAGATTGGGTGAGCCAGTTTCTTATAGCAAGTCTGTGTGTGTGTGTGTGTGTGTGTGTGTGTGTGTGTGTGTAAGATAAACATTTTAAACATAAACAAAACCAACAGAATCTATGTGTGGGCTTGTGTGTACATATACATTTTATTGGTTTTATTTACACACACACATGAGCGCACGCGCACACACACACCCTATTGGTTCTGTTCCTCTGAAGAACCCTGACTAAAACACATCTATGGCAATATAAGCACTTTCAGGGGGGCTTCAGAGATAATCTTTGAATAAAACTCCTTAAATTGAAACAAATGTTTCCAGTGCATCCAATAGAGGTCGTTCCGTGAGTCAGGGGTTATTGAAATTGCTGGCTAGCCTTAACAACATTGAGTCCTAGTCCCAAGACCAGATCTTCTGAATGAGCACCTTCAGGAGGCACAGCCCAGAAATCTGGATCTCTACCAGTCTTCCCAGTATTTCATCTGACGAACCACATTTGGGAACTCCATCTAAGTGGTTTGACTGAGGGAACTAGAAACCAAGGATTTGCGCTGGTGTCTGAAATCCCATCACCTTAGGTTCATAGATGTGGTTGCTCTCCCTTGTCTCCTGCTAAATGCAGATATGCTAGAGAGATAATATATGAGATTTTAACCGTAAATTTAGGGTATATTTATCCTGAATTCAGCTCTGATAATGTTCCTCCCGGGTCCAAACACCTTTGAGGTATCCCCATAGCCTACTTAATAAAATCCAATCTCCTTTCAGTGGTGTTCAAGTACCTCCAAACTATGACCCCTGAATGACTGCAGCACCAACGTTCCCCACAATCACCCACACACGTCCCACAGTCCAGCTACCACAGAGGCTCCATGGGTCCTCTTCTCACCTCCACCTGGACAGCACTGTTACTCCTAACCCCCAACCTCCAAGTTTTAGCTCAGATGGTCTTTTATTCTTGCCACTTCCCTAATACCTCTCCTACAGACTGCTTTATATCCTAGCCACATGTATACACGTCTCCCCTCTTGAACGGGAACTTCTTGAAAGCAGAGGTCTGCTCTTCATGTCTGTGTCCCCAGAGCACTGAATCAGACACACAGAGTAAGATTCATATATATTAATTGAGTTGATTCAGGCTATTTTCATACATGGTCATCAAAAAGGGAAAATAAAGAAGTTGGGCATTTTGTAGCAAAATTTGGAAATGACACAGAAAGATGGCATATATGCAGGCCAGGCAGCAAACTGTATTGGTTAGAATGCTGAGGCTTTGCAGAGAGGGGTGTGGGTTCAATTCACAGCTCTCCTATGCCTTTAGTGATGTGACAGGTCAAGCCATTTCACCTTTTGGTGTCTCAGTTTCTTCATCTATAGATGAGGATGATGATGGTATTATCTCCCAAGGCTGTTGTGAGGTTTAATATGCTCAGAACTTGGCATATCGTCAGATGGTACCATAATCACATCAATAAACTGTACTTGCTGTTGGCTCTTTCTCATTATTTTAGCAATATTTTAGCAAGTGAGCACAGGCTTGGACAATGGAAGATCCCTAATTTATAGGTGAGTAGAAAAGTGGAAGAGTCCTAAGCTGACTTATCTGGTGGGCCATGTCCATTTCTGAAGGGTATTTACCTCGGGGGGGGGGNGGTGTTTTTCCCCGGGGGGGGGGGGGGGAACAACCAGAGAGTTATGTCCCCATCTTCCAGGAGTTGCCTCTCTTTCCTGATGGATTTCCTTAAGGAATATAGATCCACAGGAGATTTATGTGTGTGCTCTGTTTCCCAATAGTTAACGCAACTTATTTGCCACCACTAAGCATTCATTCTCTTCCTGGAGGTCAATTCGCAAGGTGCCTGCTCTGTCAAGGGCAAGATTGATAGAGCAGCAGCTGCTGACCTGATGCCTAATGTATATGAGGCCAGCCTCCTCTTTGTCTCTGGACTGGAAGGAGACATGGGCCAAACGCTAAAATCATCCTTGGAATTGAAAAGTGATCTTACATACCATTTTATCCAATACACTGCCTGGGTAGTGACAAAGCTCAGGCCTAGATCAAGGAAAATAACCTTGAATATAGTACAGAGCTATGGTTGCCAAAGGCCACTTGTCTCTGACAAAGGCAGCCCTGTTATGGGTGAAATAAGAAAAAGAAGGACAATGTTGTAAGGCTTTCATGAAGGCGAATGGGTTGGATTATTTTAATCCAAAGTTGAGTTCTTCATACTTTTATGATATTAAGATTACTTTTCTTTATAAGATCATGATGGTTAATGCTGACTACTTTCTTGAATGACCTTACCTGGGTAAGTAAACGTAGATAACACTATGTCCTTCTCCACTGTTTTGTTGCTGTTGTTGTTCCTCCAGTTGGCTGTTTTGCTGGTCTATAGATTCCCCAAGAGTTTGGTACTCTCGATGTCAAGATTAAGAACAGGAGCTGTGGAGTCAGAAAGACCTGAACTGTTATCTTTGCTCTTTTTCCAAGTTGTAGCACTTGAAAAATTCATTTAACTTCTCTGGGTCTCTAAAACAGTCACAATGACAATAATGCCTACCTTACGGGATCACTGTGCAATGAAGAGATACCAGATGGCGTGTGCTTAGCACTGGGCCTGGCACAAAGATGGTGGTAGTGGGGGGTTAAATAGGTTTTTCAAAATTCAATCATGTAGATAAAATGTTTAAATGAGGAGTGAACACAGAAGGAACTAAAAAGCATTTAATTTCCCCATGTGGGATTACTCCTAGATGTAGCCTGTATGCTTTGAGGACTGCTGCTTTTGGATTCAGACAGAATGGATTTATATGCTACTAACCTGAGCCAGTTCCTGGTCTAATGATTTTAAATAAGGCAGGTAACTTCTCACAGTCTCCATTCCCTCATACAGTAGAATACAATCTCCCCTTATAAAACATCAACACAGTAGGCATTTTATACCCATCCTTATTTAACATACACAACAACCCCATGAAATAGATACAATGATTATTGTTATTTGCAGTAACGTTCTATAAAGCTATGTGAATACGGAGCCATTGCTCCTAGGGGAAACACAGGGTGAGGTTCCTGTGAGCCTCTGGTCACAACAATTTCATCTACTGATCAATACATACCTCTATTTATGTGTGTTTCTGTTTAAAGACACTTTATTTAATACATAGTTGATTCATTAACATTGAAATCATGGCCAACAGCACTGTAACACACTCCTGAATGAAACTTATCTAACATATGTCTTTTCTCCATAAAGCACGTCACAGCCTTCTCATGCTTACGAACACAAGTNTTAATACATAGTTGATTCATTAACATTGAAATCATGGCCAACAGCACTGTAACACACTCCTGAATGAAACTTGTATCTAACATATGTCTTTTCTCCATAAAGCACATCACAGCCTTCTCATGCTTATGAACACAAGCNCTAACCTGAGCCAGTTCCTGGTCTAATGATTTTAAATAAGGCAGGTAACTTCTCACAGTCTCCATTCCCTCATACAGTAGAATACAATCTCCCCTTATAAAACATCAACACAGTAGGCATTTTATACCCATCCTTATTTAACATACACAACAACCCCATGAAATAGATACAATGATTATTGTTATTTGCAGTAACGTTCTATAAAGCTATGTGAATACGGAGCCATTGCTCCTAGGGGAAACACAGGGTGAGGTTCCTGTGAGCCTCTGGTCACAACAATTTCATCTACTGATCAATACATACCTCTATTTATGTGTGTTTCTGTTTAAAGACACTTTATTTAATACATAGTTGATTCATTAACATTGAAATCATGGCCAACAGCACTGTAACACACTCCTGAATGAAACTTATCTAACATATGTCTTTTCTCCATAAAGCACGTCACAGCCTTCTCATGCTTACGAACACAAGTTGGTACTTCAGTGCTACACTTGGGGTTTGACCACAGAAAACAGTGAAATCACCAACAGAAAGCACAAAAATATAAAATACATGGCACTAAAAAGACCTCACAAAGGACACCTGTTTACAGTATGACCACCAAAACAAGAAGGCAGAACATTGCCTTGTGTGACCTTGGCTGGGAGCATGCGTATTGGGCAACTCATATTTTTGTTGCTCTGTGCATGTCTGCTAATGACCACAAAAGCACCACCAGTATTGATGTGGGAATTATAAATAAATTTTAGTGAGTAGTTGGGTTCGCAAATTAAGAATCTGCAAAAATAAGAATCAATCACGCACAGATGAGGAATCTGATCCTCAAAGAACTTACTTAATACAACTAGTTAGTGGCGAAGTTGATTTGAAATTGGGTACGTATGTTTTCAAAGAATGTTTCCACATTCTTTCCACTACTAACCCCAGCACCTAGCACTGCTTGTATCCCGGTGACTCTGCCTATGAAATAGGAGTGGTATAAACAGCTACCTCACAGAGAGATGATGATGATCAAATTAGCTGATGCCCTTGGAGGTGCTTTGAAAACCATAGAGCATTACACAGATGTGAGAGTTTTAGAAGTAGATTCAATTAAAGTGAAGTTTCACTAGCCAGTATTAAGGCTGATGATAATGAGATCCCTGATTCTTCCACAGTTGAAAGAGACCAAGATGAGAACCAGGACCTTGAGAGGTCCATGGGTGGATAGCCCTTATTCCAGCNAGCCCTTATTCCAGCAAGCAATGAGAAGCCAGTGACTCAGGCTAATTCAACATAGCTTCAGTGGGATTGCTCTTCTAGGAGGCTGAGAGCAGAAGAAGTGCTTACAGTATATTTTAGCTAAAAGATCAAAATGCAGGCTGGATGCACTAAAAAAAAGTGTTCCTGGTGTCAAGTCCACTTATAGTTGCTGTTACAAGAATCCATCACCCAGACTACAAAACATCCGCGGGAGCAGCATTAGTCAGCACTGTGGATATCGGTGAATGGGGGCATTGCCTCAAAAAACGATCTTGAAGCTGCTTTTGCTTTAATGAGGGAGGGGGCTTGGAGCCGGCTGATTCTGTTAATTATAAAACGGTATTAAATAAAGTTGAGGCCAGACTCATCCAAAATAAGATGAGAAGAATTAACCATCTCTGATAAAGAAAAATTGGTGAAGAGGGAGAGAAAGGACTTAAATATATTCATACCCTTTAACTCATTAATTCCTCTTCAAGAATGCTAGTAAAATGATCAGATCAGGGAAAATAGTGACACACAAAGATGTTGATAGTGCAGTTTTTCCAATTTTTAGCTTTTATAAACAATGGGGAAAGGGTTTAAAAATTATGACACATCTGTACACTAAATACTAAATGTAATTAAAAATCGTTTTAAGAATTTTTAACAATATGCAAAAAATATGCAGAAAGTATAATATTAAGTGAAAAAATAAACAGCAAAAGCAGGATACAAAAAGCATGACTCAGCTGTGTTTATGTGCGCATTCCTAAAAATACAACAAACAAAAAATTGAAAGGAAATATGCCAAATGTTAATAACCATTGATTTCTTGTTTCTGAGATTATGAGAGGTTTTTACTCACTTTTTTTTATTTCCAAGGTTTCTACCATAAATATATACCATCATTATTTTTAAGATGGGGGGGCAAACGGCACAATGAAAGTACAATCTAATTTGCT
>NW_023247547.1:0-2740 GCF_002007445.2 Ailuropoda melanoleuca | reverse complement strand
CGCCTGGGTGGCTCAGTTGGTTAAGCGTCTGCCTTCAGCTCAGGTCATGATCCCAGGATCCTGGGATTGAGCCCCACATCTGGCTCCTTGCTCAGCAGGGAATCTGCTTCTCCCTCTCACTCTCCCTCTGCTCATGCTCTCTCTCACTCTCTCTCTCAAATAAAAAAATAAAATCTTAAAAAAAAAGACTTTTAAAAAATGTGATGGAGTGAAGTATTTTTTTTGCCTTTTATTACAGAAAGTTTCAAATATACTCCAGAGTAGATAGAGTAGCACAGTGACCCCCATGTGCCCAGCGCCCCACCTCCATCATCATGTAGCACACCCTGCCTGCTCCCATTACCTCACAGAAGTCATGTCATTTCGTCTACAGATGCTTTGGTACCCATCTCCAGAAGACAGGGAGTAGCTCTCTTACATAGAACCTTAATGTGCTCACCCCAGAACATATCAACAGACCTTCCTCGATGTCGTCAAACACGCAGTCAGTGGAAGAAATTGTTTCAAAAGTGATTTTATCTATAGAAGGTTCCCAGTTGAGAGGTTCTATTACAAAAGTTTTCTGTAGATTATTTGCAATACAAAGTGAATATTCCTATAGAAACCATAGTAAAGGAATGATGAGTACCCATCAGGCCCACAGAAACCCATGGAACATGTAATGAGGCCATTCTGTATTTTTCTTTGAGTATCTTTCTGAGGGGAGAGTTGATGGGCAGTTCCTCTTCTTTTACTAGAGACTTTGGCTACGTCTCACACTTTCTCTTTCTTGCCATTGTTCTTGTGGTGATTCCTTCTCCCCACCTCCCTCCCCATCTTCTTCCTTTCCTCACCCTCTCTTCACTCCCATCCCCACACCCAGGCTTGGGTAGAAGCAAAAGGAAGGCATTGTTCCCAGCATGGCTCATTGTCTTCATTGGGGGGGCTTAAAAAAAAAAGGAGAGGATGGCCTTCATAGAGAAGCTGCCGTCATATGCAGCTTAACATTTCGGAGGTATTTAGAAAACAGACTGCAGTGTGATCCTCTTAACACTAGAGAGAACTAGAGAAATGTAGGGGGTCCTGTAGAAGTTTACTTAAAGACCGAGTTAATGTTCTGTTTTTGCAAGACCCTGGCAAAGCTCGGTTCAGTTTAAAATAATTTACATTTCCAGTTCATGCTGGTACGTGTGCTCCTCTGCCCTCCACTTATGTCAGATAAGCAGAGAGAGAGGTTTTCTTAGTGGGGAACTGGTCAGGGATGGGCAGTGAGGAGGTAAAGTTCTCGAGGGCCTGTGAGCCTCCCAACTTCTCACCTGTCCAGACATGCAGTCCTGCCTCTCAGGCACAGGCTGGCCTCCTGGTGGGAGGTGGTGGGGCAGGTGCCACAGGGCTTTCCCGCTCCCAGGGCTGTCATTTCTCTGGTCATCGCTTCATCAGTCCAATGGGCCATGATGGGGATGCCGGGCGTGGGGTGGGAATTGTGCCCCTCGTGCTGCAGTTACAGGTCTGGACCACATGCAGAAAGCCACAGAGTGTGCCACTGCCACCCACCACCTATCCCAGAAACCGCATTTTCTCTCCTGCCCTGTTCACTGTTTGCAACTCTGACCTGTCTGAAACTCACAAAGCTTCTGTCTCCGAGTTCCTCTTCATAAGAGATCAGGTTTGTGTGATTCTAGGTATTTCCCCATCCATAAAGATAGATAAAGTGTCACTAAAAAAAGCCTGCACACGTGCTGTGTCTACTGCAGAGCCCCCCGCCCCCCGCACACATACACACGTATGCATGGCACTCGGAATCCCTAGTACTAAAGCACAGTGCTTCTAGTCAGTGTTAACTATAGAGATGCAAGAACTGAAACCTAGGTTATAGGGCCTTCCTTCTCTTTTGCTGCTTAAAAAAACCAGAAAGCAGACAGCTTTGCAGTGACATATCCAACGATTGCCATCTGTGGTTGAGGAGGGATCCCTTGACAGTAGTTATGAGCGTCTCTGACCGTTGTAACGTGACCTTTACTCTGCTCACTGGGTGTTCACTGGTGCAACAGTACGCTTGGGTGGAACAGGGGGGCCAATCCCAGCGATTCTGGACATGCCTGCACCCACAGGAATGGCATATTTCTGAGAGAGCGGCCAGGAGAAAAGCAGCCAAAATTCTTCTCTGAAACAGTAGAGTCAAGTGGTGGTTCTGACTGAATAATGTGAAATTAAACCTGGAGCCCTCCCCTCCGCTTAGCTGAAGCCCTTTCTGTCCATGCGTGTCCTCGTTTGTTCACGGGCTTCCTCAACGGAGTCAGTGAGCACCTGCTCCGAGCCAGGCTATCTATCACATGACAGCGTTGTGGGAGGTGCTGGGGAGGCGGTATGTCTGTCCTCTCTGAGCTCCCACTGGTGACCTTCATCATGGCCTGCCTCAAAGGGAGTAGTAAGAAAGCAAGAAAGAAGAGGATAGGACCAGGCACCAGCTCTGGGGGAAGGTGTAAAATTAATTTTATTTCTCTGCCAGATATTCATCGAATGCTCAGTGAATTGGATGGATGGATGATTTGTTTCTAAATGGGAATAAATGTTAAGGTAGAGCCTTCATTTAAATGAGAGCTGATTGGGGGCGCCTGGGTGGCTCAATCGTTAAGCGTCTGCCTTTGGCTCAGGGCCTGATCCCAGGGTCCTGGGATCGAGCCCCACACCAGGCTCCTCCGCTGGGAGCCTGCTTCTTCTTCTCCCACTCCCCCTGCTTGTGTTCCCTCTCTCACTGGCT
>NW_023247546.1:0-2738 GCF_002007445.2 Ailuropoda melanoleuca | reverse complement strand
GGGAACACAAGCAGGGGGAGTGGAGAGGAAGAAGCAGGCTCCCAGCGGAGCAGGGAGCCCGATGCGGGGCTCAATCCCAGGACCCCCTGGATCACGCCCTGAGCCAAAGGCAGACGCTTAACAGCTGAGCCACCCAGGCGCCCCTCTGGCCCTTTTCTATACCCACTATAGACTAGGAAGAAGGATAAATGCAGTTACGCACTTCCCTCTGGAGCCAAAGTGTCTGGAATCGATCCCTAGCTCGGTGGCTTGCTTCTCTCTGCTTTGATCTCCCCATCTATAAAAGGTATGTACTTCACAGGGCGTGGAAAGGATTAAATGTGTTACTGTAAGGTGCTTAGTGTGATGTCTAGTACATAGCACTCAGGTTAGCGTTAAAAAAAAAATAGCGGTATCAGTGTGTTGTGAAGTGGGGGAGGGCTGTGAGTTGGAGAGTCTCTGCTCCTTAAGAAACGAGGGGCAGCATGAAGCACTGGATCCATTTCTATCCCTAAACACCCCTAAGCCCAGCTACATGGGGCTCCTTCCTTCAGGAATCCAAAATATGGAGCTTCGTCTCTCCCACCTTATTCACTGAACAACTTTATGGAGACCTGCTAATATCATGTTGAAGGCCAGAGGCTGTGTCGAAAATGAATAAGAATGCCCCTTCCCCACCACCCTTTGGTTCATTCCCAGGAAACCCTCTTCTCATCTTTGTTTTTTGTTTCTGTAAACTCTAATATTCTTTTTAGCTTAAGCTTAATCACACCAAAAAAATGGGCGTCAGCTTTGTTGTACAGCTGTCTGAAACAGTCATCACTTTGACCTTTTTAGTCCACGATTTTCTGACGTTTGGCTTCTACGTTGTTACTATGAACAACCCCACTTCATATTCCAGTTTCATAAAATAGCAAAACTTAAAATCCCAAGAGGGATGAAATGGGCCAGGCCATTTTAGGTTAGAGAAAATACTCCTGATTTTTGTGTATTCCTGGGGATTCCTATAAATTTAGTGTTCTCTAAAGCAGAGAATGTGGTGGGTTGAAGGCATCAGTCAAAGGGGTGGCTAGAGAAATAGCCCAAATACTGCCAAATAAACTCACTATATCTAGGCAACTTTCCTGGGGAGGCTTATTTTCCGAGTGAGTCCCAAGGACTCTCCCATAGTAAATTATTAAACTTTGTGCAAGGACTGAGATAAAAGAAAAGAATGTTATGTAAAGTGGAAGGTCAAACACACTTAATGCATCTCTGTGAGCTGGAAACCTCTTCTATCCTTCGTCACAATGACAAGAATGAGGGGTTGGACAAACAGTCTCGTCACAATGATTCCTTTTGTAGCGCTCCAGTTATCACAAGTGCTTCCTTAACCTTGTTTCAAGTGCAGAAGTTTCTCTTCATCAAGGGAGAATTAAGGAGCTCTGTGTTTTCAGACCAGGCTCTATAGTATCTGGTCAGTCTTTACTGGGGACCTTAAGTGACCTTGTACCCCAATTTCCAATTACTGAAACCCCTTGGTTTCTAATGTGAGACCCCAGTTCCCCCAAGACTGTGCCTTGACTTCTGGCTCCCATCCCCTCCCGAAGGCTGGTGTCCTGACTGTCTTCCAGAAAGATCTACACGTGATGTAGATTTCCGAGACTCTCACTGTTCTGCCCACCTGTCAGGACTTCCTCCTATCCTGGACCTCTCGGCCAACACTGCCATCTTGGGCCACCCGTTGCCCCTGAAATCTGCAGATAACACACTCTATACTCTGGACTTCTTGCACCTGTGTCTCAGACCTTCCTGTTCCAGTTGGTTCTGCTGTTCCCCAAGTTCCCATCCTGACCTGAGAACTGAAAGGGGTTGTAGAAGGCAAAAAGTAGGTTATATGTTAGAACTTCCGTTCTGATTCTGAATGTCAATGCTGCTTCCTGGGGCCATCGTGATCTTTGAATGAATGCATGCATCTAGGTCATACCTGAGATGAAACCTGAATCATGAGACCTGGGGGAGGAATGGAGGCATTCCAGACAGAGGGACCATCAGGTAATGAACAGACTCCAGTGTCCACTGCCTGGAGGGCCCTGGGTGTCCCTACTGGAACAAGGAAGTGGTCTTTTGCTGAGGACATCAGGGTCCTGGAATTCCAAGTTCAAAAAGGATCCCGGCACAAGTCTGCTCAGCCACATTTTGCCTCCCTGACTTCCCAGCTGAACCTAGACATTTTTGATTAGGCTGTAAGGTGCTAATTAAAATCACTAAGTGAACCGCTTTCCATTTACTCTTAGTTTTCAAATACTACTGTACTGCTGCATACTAAATGTGTCAGATTAGCTTGGCTCTATGTTTTAATTTACTGCAATACGGAACTCCATTTATGTAAGTTCTCCTTCCCAGTGGGCTGTTCACATAGCAAGATGATATTTTGCAAAATTGTGAGCATTAAATAGGAGTCCTGTATTTAACTACTTGTCTACTTACAAGTTTAACTCTTTGTAATCAAAAGTCCCATAAAATGCAGAGTGATACTTCTTTAATCCACATATCTAATTCCTATGCTTATTATCGCCTTTTCCCCAGGAGCATCTTAACTGACTATGTATCATTTTGTTTTTTCTTATGTGTATATTCTAGAATCTAATAGGGAATATTCAGGGAAAAGTTGAAGGTATTGATTATTTTCTTTTCTTTTTAATGATTTTTTTTATTATGTTAGTCACCATACAGTACATCCCCGGATTCTGATGTAAAGTTCGATGCTTCATTAGTTG
>NW_023247545.1:0-2735 GCF_002007445.2 Ailuropoda melanoleuca | reverse complement strand
GCTTACAGCCTATAGCAGGTTGTCAGCCTCCCTGGGACTTCAGCACTGTGCTTTGGTTTACCCAAGAACTTCTAGAAAGAAGCAAGAATGTGGAAGAACTTTGAAGTGACCAGGTTTGTGGCACCTTCAAAACCAGTCCATCATTTTATGCTTAGGCAGGAAGCCAACTGGAAAAACTCATCAGAATCCCACAAGGCCAGGAGGAGGCTGAGAGGTGGGGGGACAGGAATATAATCAACCATCCTTCATTAAGTGCATGAATTCCTCAAAACAGCATGGAGGCTCTGGCAGAGGGAGGCAGGAGCTTGCTTCATAGAACCTGAAGCCTCTTCATACTTCATTTTCAAAGTCAAATACGGGAAGTAATTTGTAAGGGCAGCAACTTTAGCGTGGACTCTGGCTTGGCTCTGGGTAAGGGAGGGAAATGGGGTGAAGGGAGAAAATGGATATTTGAAATCTTCAGCAAAAGCATCCCTAGCCCCACAAAAGACTCACCTGAGAGGTTCTCTGTCATTCGGAAACCTAACTCCACAAGACAGCTCTTGGGAAGGCAGCCTCCTCTCCATCCCTGACTCTGATAAGCACACCCAGACTTTAAAGCCAGAGTAGGCGAACGATGGCTCATGGGCCAAATCCAGCTCACCGCCTGCTTTTCTATGGCTCACGAGCTAAGAATGGTTTCTGTGTTTTTAAATGACTGAAGAACAATTTTTGAAAACTATGTCGTGACACATGAAAATTACATTAAATTCCAATTTCCGTGCCCATGAATAAAGTTTTATTGGAACACGACTCTGCCCGTTGGTTTATGTATTTTGCACAAGGACAGAATTGAATGTTGCCACAGAGGCTATGCTACCTCCTAAAGCTGGAAATATTTACTATCTGGCCCTTTATAGGAAAAGCTTGCCAGCCCCTCTTTAAAGCAAAGGGTTTGCAGTTCATGATTCTAACTGGACACTGCAGCCAGGTTTAGCGACGCATCCAAATGCCCAAAGCAACTTTTCATCCAGTTTATTCTTGTGGATTCTTGTTGCTGTGTGACTGAATCTAAAAAATGGTTTAATTCCGACTCTCACTGCATCCCTCATTTTGCAACTCTATCCCAACTTCTGCTCCCATTCCCAGGACCAGTAAAAGAACCTGGTGTGAAAATTAGTTCTAGTTTCACATGGGACAAAAATCAGCTGGAAGCAGTCATGTCTCTAAGGCCCGTTGCCTGGCTTCCTTCCCCCCCTGACGTGCTCGCCGAGCATCCCAGGTGCCCCTCTTCAGTTATGAGGGTATCCGAAGCAATTTGGGCACCATCTGAGTGCCAGAGATCCGTTCTCAAGAGAAGTTATTGTTATCTTTTATTTAAAAATCCTTTAAAAAATCATTTGTTGTATTTACTACCTAAACTTAGAAATTGAAACTAGGACTTGTATAAATATGAAACTCGTGTGTGGATATATTGCTACTTACATGCTATGCCAATCTCAGTTGGAAAAAAAAAAAGCCACCACTGAAGGACCGATTTGCAAACTGGAAACAATCAGTTCATTTAGGACTACACTTCAGAAGCTGTATTCATTCACCAATAATCGGCTGTTGACAGCTAGCCCGATTGGAAATATTTTAGGAAAGTCCAAACTTAGCACAGATGCTACTCAAGTAATTGCTATCTGAAAACTGAATAAATACTCAGAGCACCGCCCAGAGAAGTCACACAGAGTGACAAGCAAACGATGTGTGAGGTAAGGATGCAGAACTCCAGCCCAGGAGTTTGTCTGCCGCAAAGCACACACTGCTCACGGCCTCCATCTCCAAGAGAGGCAGTAGCATCTTTCTGGAAAAGGCACAGGTGGCCACAGCTCGAAGTCCCGAGTGTGAACCATGACGCCTTGCAGTACAGAGAGACATTTGAGCTTGTCACAGGGGGGCACACCAGGCTTTACACCCATACACACCCTGATACAGCCACAAAGGTTGTTACCGACACTTCTAAAGGCTGAGGAAGTCGAAGCCCAAAGAGTTTAATTTACTGATGCAAAATCATAGAGGTAGCATGTGGTAGATGGGAACAGAACTGCAAGCAGGTCGGAGTCAGACCTGGTTCTCTCAGCCATGGGGCCACATTGTGCCTGCCTTTGCTCATGACTTTGGGGGAGTCACTTGACATGCCTTCTCCATCTTTTAGGGAGAAGGCGCCTGGGATGATCTCTGGTGTCTCTGGGCTCTTGTCTCTGCTTCTGCCTTCATTCCTCAGCGGTCTATTCTGAAGCTGGCAGGATGAAGTTATTTCCTAGATGCTCTGCTGACTCTCCATGCCAGTCCAGCTACTCTCCTTGAGTGCCTTCTCTTGAAGCTTGAGGACAGTGGCAGGATGCTAAGAAGGGCCACCAAAGGCCTCCAATTCCCCTGGGGGGCAGGCAGGGCTCCCACCCGAGCTGCGGGGTCACCTGGCCCGCCACGGCGAGGGAGGTGCCAAGGCAGCCACTAAGCGCCCCCTGGATGGATGGAGGTTCTGGGGCCCTGCCATCACGTGCGCGACCCTGTCCGGTTTCAAGCCCATTCCCAGCCCACAGGCAGGGAACACGAGGACCTAGGATTCCCAACAGGAGGCCAGGTCAAGGTTACGGCATCAATTCCTGCCACCAATAAGTCTGGGCGCCTCGGGATCGCCGCCTCCGTGCACAGACTGAGATCGGGCCCGGCGACTTCCCCGGAGTCCGACTTCTCCTGACCCCCGCCCC
>NW_023247544.1:0-2735 GCF_002007445.2 Ailuropoda melanoleuca | reverse complement strand
TCCCAGAACGCTGGGATCACGCCCTGAGCTGAAGGCAGACGCTTAACAACTGAGCCACCCAGGCGCCCCTGGTCAAATAATATTTAAAACAGTGTTATGAGCTCTTGTAAGTGCTCTGTCAGTTTTATCTTTATTGTAGGAACACGCTTTATCTCTACATATTCATTCTTTTTACACAGTAGTGGCCTACTAAATAGAATTAAAATGAGAACTTCAACAGAATAAAACATAAACATGTATACATAGGACATGCACATCATGTGTGCCTTAAATTTGTGTTTCCAAACCCATTAGACTGGTGATTTTTCCTATGTCTACTTTTAAGGACTCCTGCAGTAAGCTTGGAAACTTGATCCTATGCAATCCCTCAGGCGATTTTGGTTTCAAGAATGGGTTTGAATACCACACAGGGACCTTGATATAAGGTGATTTCAGCATAGATGAACTGGAAAAAGTTTTGTTCTTGAAATAGCTAAAGTACATCCTTTCTTATGAAGGGAATTAGCAAAAGATAAATAGAGGGTGACATTTTAATAAAGCTAAAGGTTTGCTTCTTCAGTTTTTCCTTTTGAATCAGTCTTCTGAATTAACTCCAAAATAGGTGAGAAAGGTTTTTGAAAAGGAAAGCTATTTTATTGAGGCAATATAAAGCACAGTCATAAAGACTGATGGCTCCGTCATAGCACATGCTGGTCGTGCCCCACCCCTATCTCTTTGGATGCGCTGGTGTCTTGCAGGCACTGGCAGCTCTGCCTGAGGGCTTTCTCTTGGCCTGTGCAGCAGGCTGGAGCGTCCACCAGATAATGTCCCAGAGAACAGCCCTCAGCCAAAGAAGGGAGCAGGAAGAGAAATACCCAGTAGTTCCAGTCCTGTGGGGAGCAGTCACTGAGATAGCATTAGATAGTACAGCAGATTATTGATGGAAAAAGAAGAAGGAACTGGAGGAGGTCAGGAGAGCCTGAGAACCGCAGGATCATGAGGCGGACATGACCTCTGAAGCAGAGGTGGGAGGAATTAAAGTCTCAGATGTAAGACTAAGAAGGTCTCAGCAAGGCTAACGGACTCCTCAAGCCAGAGTTACAGTTCTGAGTTTAGTTCTCCAGGAGCTGGCCTTTGTCTTCCCACTGCACTCAGTCATTGGTGCCCAGGGTCTCCTTGTGGGAGATGGGGGAGTCACGATCTACCATACCAACGAATAATCTCTCCATTATGTTCCTCGTGACTTCCCAGAGGGCTTCAGTTGACCCATGGTTGCCTGTGGTGATGATAACCTCATCACCCAGAATTGGCCCCAGATTGTGCAACCTTCCAGTGAGCACCTTCCTCATGAGAGTATTCCTAAAATGGAAAGTTCCCTAGTTTCTTTAAAGCAAGGTTTATTGATGTATAATTTATAAACAGTAAAGTTTACTCTCATAAATTTAAGTACATTCAGTTCCATGATTTTTGACAAGTGCCTCATTTTGTTTTAAATGGTAATTTCTGGGTGGGGGATGGGGTAACAGGGTGATGGGCATTACGAAGGGCACGTGATGTAATGAGCACTGGGTGTTATATACAACTGATGAATAACTGAACTCCGCCCCTGAAACTAATAATATACTATATGCTAATTAATTGAATTTAAGTTTTAAAAAAATGCTAATTTCTCTTGAAACCATGAAATCCTTCTAAAAATGGTCAGATGTTGTAGAGCTGCAAAATGCAATGTGTAAGTAGTGGTTCTTTATGGTTAAAGAACTCATCTCTAGCACGGTAATGTCCATATAGTAAAGGGACTCACCATTCACCAATTATAATGACATTTTGGTCGGTCGTTTCAAATAAATGAAAATAAGAACAATTAAAACACCAGAATTTCTGCATGTAGCGAGAACGATGAAATATGTCTGCATGTTTATGGGCATGCTTTGATAAGGCTGTTTATTGTCCAAAATGCTTTGGAGACTGTCCTCCAAAATGGAAAGTGTATGGAT
This sequence comes from Ailuropoda melanoleuca, assembly GCF_002007445.2. Taxonomy (NCBI): domain Eukaryota; kingdom Metazoa; phylum Chordata; class Mammalia; order Carnivora; family Ursidae; genus Ailuropoda; species Ailuropoda melanoleuca. The sequence goes on along the minus strand of NW_023247544.1, from coordinate 759 downwards.
ACTGGGTTCACAGTTGCTGAGAGTGGCTTCAGACTACTGGGCAAAGGCAGACTGGCTAAAAATTGTTCAGTGGAATTGGTTTTGATGTGCAATGTTGACTGGCCCCTGGCCTGCTTCTGGACCTCCAGGCCCCAGTAATTTATACTGGCTTTCCTCTAGCTCTGGCAGCCCTAACCGCAGCAGGAACTTGGATGTTAAAATCATCCAGCTCAATGAGAAGGCCTAGCACAGCATTTCTTGCAAAATATACAGTAGTCCTTAGTTTTGCGGCTTTACTTAAAAAGATCTTCAGAAACATATACTCTATATCCTGTGCTTGATGATTCAAAACACATGGTGAAAGGTGAAAGGTTTGACAAATCCTGTAGAAGCCATTTTAAGCTACTTTACAAAAACACTTTGCCCATGAAAGCTTACCTTTTTCACATGTAGCCTTAGGTGTTGAAATTCCAGAGACACCTGCTGCTTAGGGACGAAGAGCTAGGTTGACCAGTGAACACCCTCCAGCTCTCATCTCAGTGAGGCTGAGCCCTGCTATTGCTCAGGTCCTTTGGTTTCCATGAGAATCCTGTGTGTCATTAAAACTAACCCCTTCGCTCAAGCTCCCTTGGGTTGGTCTGTTATTCCAAATGAAAACTTTTTGGCACGCAAAAGTTCCCTGTTCATCACAGGGATAATGCCCTTACCTGTGGTATGTGTGAGCAGTTTTTTCAGTCTTTGAAGTTTTTTTTTTTTTTTTTTTTTTTTTTTTTTTTTTAA
>NW_023247543.1:0-2735 GCF_002007445.2 Ailuropoda melanoleuca | reverse complement strand
AAAATCCTCAAAACCTAACAAAATTTGAAGTAAAAATTAGTGCCTATTACTTAATTTCATCCATATGCTCAAGAAATTCTTAAATTCATTCAGACACTCACAGCTTTGACTCTGTAACAGCCTTTTTTATGGATGTTATTGTTGCTATTTTGATATAATATGAACATTTTCCACCAGTGTTTGTTCTCCCATAGGACCCTCTGTGTTGTAGAAATAACACTAAATTCAAGTCCCAAAGACCGAGTTTGAATAGTGGATCCTCCACATAGAAGTTGGTTTAACATCATGTTAAAATTAAAATTCATATTAATTTTTTCTCATTGTGTAGAAGAGGAAAAATCTGCCTAATTATAGTGCCTTAAGATGAATAGTATAAACATATTGGTATATTTTCTTCCAGCCTCCTTTTTTCTGTGCATTACATTTTACTTAGCTGTTATAATGTGCATTCAATGCTGCTTTACCACCTACATTTTTGGCATTGTCACTTTGACATGTCACTCAATAGTCATCTCAATTATTGTTTCTGTATCAAACAGCTTTAAAACTACCATTTCAGTCATCACCTAACCCCATCCCCATTTCATTTTTTCTTTTCTTCTTTTATTTTCGCAGAGACCTTGTTATATTCTGATATATTCTTGCTTATTTATTTATGTATTTAATTTTAATTCCTGACTCTCCCCACATGAATGTAATTTTCATCAGAACAAAGGTATTATATGTCTTATTCAGGGTTTAAGTATTGAGTAGATCTTTGACTTTTTAATTTTGGTTGAAAAATAATCCACTGGAAATATATTTATTCCTTTGACGCTATTGTAAGAAACATTGTGGTCAACATGTTCTAGCTTTCTCTGTATTTTGAAATAGTTCGCAGAAATGGATAGATTTATCAAAGGACATGAATTTTTAAATTAGCAAGTTTTTAACTTTTGAAAATTTCATCATCTTCATTTATAAAATGAGTATAAAAATTTAAACCAATATCATCATCTGAGCTTATGAGATGCTCAAATGAGGTAATAGATGGGAAGTACCTTGGAAGTTCTAGAGTAATATATTCATAAAAGTACTATTATTATACCTTAAAAGTGTTTATTGCTATATATTCCTTTTTTTAAGATTTTATAGATTCATTTGAGAGAGAGTGTGTGAGAGCATGAACAGAGAGGAGGGGCAGAGGGAGAAGAGAAGCAGGCTCCCCACTGAGCAGGGAGCTCAATGAAGGGCTCAACTCCAAGACCCTAGGATCATGACCTGAGCTGAAGGCAGATGTTTAACCAACTGAGCCACCCAGGTGCCCCCATATATTCCTTTTTGTATGTGATATTGATTTGGTAAAATTGAACTATGATACTGCAATATGGAAGGATCACCCAGGATACCATGCTATAAAAAATCTTTACACTTCTGCCTAAATAAGAGTTGTGGGTGGAGCAGGGGTCCATGTTACCAAGTAGCTTATAGTCTTTTTAAAGAAGCACTAGTGTATGAATATATGCTATTAGTGAACAAAAGGCTAACTGGTAGTAAGATAGCAGTATGTAACTGGTGCTGGTATGTTCATTGTTTTAGTGTTCATAGGAGAGAGTAAAAGGATGTTTTATCATTGGGCCCTTAGAAATGGGTGGGTAGGAGTAAGATTAGGGAGCTGTGACTATTTAAATTTGCGGTCACAGCATGATCTGAGATATTACTTTGTACTCTGAAGTACTGAGAATTTGAAGGTGAGAACAATAGATACATATGAGAAATGAAGAAGAAGGATTGACAGGTCTGGATAATTGAATCATTATGTAAGGGATGAACAAAATGGATGAGTTTCCCATTGTCTGAGAGAATTAGCATGTTCAAGGGAAAATGAGGAGGACATTCATAGAAATGTTCAGTAGGCAATTTACAACAGAGAACCCGAACTCTGATGATAGGATGAGTCAAGTCTACAGATCTAGAGAAGGTAATTGAAGGTATAAAATAGAATTCAGAAGGATAATTAGTCTAGAATAGTAATTCCATGGTCAGGAACTATGCCTTTAGTAATGCTTACATTTGGAGAAAGTTTGGAGAAAGCTAAAAACAATAGAGATTAAAACAACAACAACAACAGCAATTCAAGTAGACAATAAAAGAGAATAATGAAATATCTCCCAAACTGAAAGAATGAACGTGCATTCCAAGGTAGCCTTGAGGAACCAGTCAACAGTATCAAATGCTGCAGAAAATTTGAGTTAAAAGTAACAAAAAAAAATTTTTAAATAAAGTACAAAAAATTGACTAGATTTTATACTTATGACATTAATTACAAAAGCAGCTTTTTGGAAATGTGAGGGTTAGAAATAAATGTTTTTATGAAATCATGGAGTGGAAGAGTAGTGGTTTAATGAGGACAAAAAACATAGTTAATACTTATCAGAAATATTTTAACATTTTAATCAAATATTTATACACAAACTAAATGTGAATTCTAAAACTCTGGTAAGTGGTATGAGGGAGAAATATATGGTTTCATGAAAGTGTTGGATATGGAAGTTAGAACCAGGCTCAGAATGATTACTAAAGGGAGGTAAGAAAAGTCTTTAGGGGAATGTAAAGCATCAAGATGGAAGCTAGACTAAACAGCAATGTCAATTTATTTAATTTTTAAATAAGCATTGTGGAAGCTTACACATGTTCAAGGGAGATAAAAGGAGCTACTATAATATTTGTGTGTGTGTGTGTGTGTGTGTGTGTGT
>NW_023247542.1:0-2733 GCF_002007445.2 Ailuropoda melanoleuca | reverse complement strand
TAGATAGTGCCATTTCTCTGTCCAGGAGGTGCTCCGGGGGCACCTCCTCCCCAGAGAAACAATCTCCTAGGCCCCTGAGAAATCCAGGTGCGACCTCAGCTCCTGCGGAAGCCAGAAGCCGCCGTCGTCTGGAAGCAGGAAAGCAAGGTTGGCCCGGTGCTATTGGGGACACTGGAGCCGGTACCCTAGCAAGGACAAGGACGTGTGAGGGTCCCTGACACAATGCTAACCCCTGGAAGACACTTCTGCAGACCCCCGAGTGGTGGAGGGGAGCCTGCAGGGGAGATAGAAGAGTAAAAGGGCAGAGGTAAGAATGTCCCTGACGCGTCCCCAGGCCCCTGTGCGCAGATAGAACACCTGAGGGCCTGAACCACCCCCCCACCTACCCACTCAGTGCCTCAAGGGAGCCGTGGGAAATGTGTTTCCAAAGATCCCCAGGTGATTCTGATAAGTAGCCGGGATGGGTGAATACATGACTCGAAATTCCTACCAACTCAGAGTATACAGGTCTATGATCCAAGAATAATCAAATTCAAAGAGGATTCCAAGTCCTGATTCCACTCTGGTCCTTGGAACAGCCCAGAGCAATTTGACAGGAGTATGTCATAACCACCTAGAACCTTCTTGGTTTTCCCAGCCACTCTGCCCTCAGAAGATGCTCGCCCCAAACTCAGACTTCGTGAAGATCAAAGTTCCGTTTCCGAAGAGGCACAGATCTAATGGCAGCACCCGACCCATCTGGGGCATTAGTTCCACTTAAGTTCTGTGAAACAATAAATACGTGTTTGAATTAATACCAATATTTATTGGGGTTTAGCAAGAATCCACACTGGCGTATATCTCTGAGTTTTATCTACATGTCCCTTATAGAGTTATTAAAACACCAAAATATAATTTTAATAATCAGTGGGATTTTAATTAACGCACAATGATTCCCATTCAATTGGACTCCTCACATTCAGAAAGTAATTACTCATTCACGACACTTAATTTGAAGTGTTACCACAGATTTGTATCTTCTGAAGCCACAAGAAGTTAGATCATCATGTTTCTTGTTAGAACTTATAGAGCAAGTTCACTTCAGAGGGAGAATGAAGACCAGGTTCCAAGGGAGGAGGAAAAATTGGAAAGAGCCGGAACCAGCTGGGTGGCCTCAGAAGGAGACGAGTGTGGTCTCGGGAGTGAGAACACCACCCGGCGTTCACCAACACAACAGATTTCGGCAGCATGGCCCAGCATGCTCCCCTGTACCCTGCCTAGGGGTCCTGAGTGTTGAACACCTCCAAGGATGGAGAGCTCATTACCGTAGAAAGAAAGGCACCCTGTATAACCTTGGAAAATCCCTTCTCCTCTCCAAACCTCCATTTTCCCACCTGCCAAATGGGAGGAATAGAGTCTGGTCAACCTAATTCCTTGTTGCCACAAGTCTTGTGGGCAGCTGGCTGAGAGCTTGTCTCTGCAGACACAGGTCTATACAGACGCTCGATCTGTCTAATCCCTGATCTATCTGCCTCCTGAGACCTTCAGAAGACACAATGCCACACCCCGAGGCTGGATGCAGGAGGCATCGCCAACACCAAGGCTCTCCCTCAGAGCTAGAACTTCTAGCCCCGCGCATACTCAAGCCAAGTAAATCCAGGCAACATCTCGTAGGACTTCATGATTCACTGTAAACACAAACCTCAGGCCACTGTGGGTTGAATGTTCTCCTGAGATTTGCCGTGCTGACCCCATTTGCAGTGGAACCTGGTTTCCCCTAGTTTTGACCCCCACAAAGAGGACAAAGCCTATATGTTCAGCCAGTTACTACTGTTGAGAAATGCACACTGAACACACATGGAAAAGCCAACTCCTGGGAGGCTCTCAGGAAGCGGGTGATCCCTGTGAACTCCAGCAGGTGAATTTGGCTATAAGGCACAAGAAAATTCTATACTGTTTATCTTCAAGTGTTGGCCCAAAACCAGGTGCCTCGGGGCATACACTTTTCTTATATTCTTCACAGTTTTGAAGAGCCCAAGGAAAGAAAATAAACATATTCATTAAGAACTGATAATCATTTCACTAAATGAAAGAGTCGTCTCCAACATACCCATGGGGCACATGGAAGGGGCCGGGGCTTTAGCGTGGGTAGGGGAGCTCGTGCGTATTGCAGGTAAGGAAACTGAGGCATAGAGAGAAAGGATTCACTCCAGGTGCTCAGTGGGTTACAGCAGACCCCTGATTCTCAGGACATTCCAGAGCAAGGCTACCCTGACACAAGGCGCACCCTAACATATTCTTACAGGAATTTTTTCTGGCCCAAAGCACTAAATAATGTCATGACCAGTCTCCAGCTGAGGAGAGAGAAGGAGCGGAGACAAATATGGAAAAGTGTTCCCTTTTCACAGCAATTTCGAGGACACTCTTCACACTAATAGTGCTAAAAGGGCCTCAAAGGGTGTCCAGTCCAATTCCCATCCACCCATCTTACAGCTGTGTAGAGTGAGATCAAAAATGGTAGAGTTTTGGGGTGCCTGGGTGGCTCAGTCTGTTAAGCGTCGAACTCTTGCTTTCAACTCAGGTCATGAGCTCAGGGTCCTGGGATCGAGCCCCATGTTGGGCTCCGTGCTCAGCAGGGAGTCCGCTTGAGATTCTCTCTCTCTCCCTCTCCCTCTGCCCCTGCTCCTACTTTCTCCCTCTCTGTTTCTCTCAAAATAAATAAATAAGTAAATCTTTAAAAAAAAAAAAGAGTGG
>NW_023247541.1:0-2729 GCF_002007445.2 Ailuropoda melanoleuca | reverse complement strand
TTTATAGAAATTGTAGATAGATTGGACTGAATCCAAAACCTACTCCAAATAAAACAGCTATCAACTAAGTTTTTGATAACAATAAATGTTAAACTGTCTTCCATAAAAGGCTAACATAATAAAATTAGACACGCTTTCCTTAGAAATTCTGGATTTTTAAAACTTCCAATTTTTGTTGCAGGATATTTTATGCAGAAATTTAATTTTAAGATTGGAGGGATAAAGTCCAAATTATTATAAGGAGTTTTCATATGATCTATACTTCACAGAGCTGTACACAATCTCTGTTTAATAAAGCTTCTATAATAATTTATCCCTGATAAAGTATAGATTAATCATGTAGATTAAAATGAAAATTAGATCATTTCCATAAAATTGCTTTTAAGTATCGATTTTACTTCCATGTAGTCCATATTAAATTGACTAATTAATCTGAAAAATAAGCTTGATTAAAAGGTATTTTAATAAGTGTACATGAAGTGCTATGTTTATCATGCTTTTTTTTTTTGTTTTTTTTTTTTTTAGAAAGGTGGGAGAGGGGCAGAAGAGGGAGGGAGAGAGAGACTCTTAAGCAGGGTCCATGCCCAGTGTGGAGCCCAAGTAGGGCTCAATCTCATGATCCTGATATCATGACCTGAGTCAAAATCAAGAGTTGAACATAACTGACTGATTAACCCAGGCACTCCCACTTCTTTAATTATCTGGCAATTGTGTTCAGAAGATTTACTATGTGCCAAGTACTGTGCTAGGTGCCAAGGTTACAGTGACCCCAAGCCATGTATATTCATTTTTAAAACATATTATAATCCACTTATTTTTTGAACATATTATGACCCAAATTGTCTGCCAAGCAGAAATAGTATGATAATAATAACAACAATAGGTGATATTTCCTGAGTCCATTCCAGTCAGGCATTGTACTGTGTTAAGAGTTTTATATATTTATTCTATTTTATCTTCTTGACACTGAGGAAAAGATAAATATTTTTATTCCCATTTTATAGATAACAGAGGTGAAATTTAATGAAATCAACAAATTTATGGGATGTTATAAGCTAATACATGAAAAAGATAAGATTCAAATAAGGTTCTGATTGCCTCTACAACCAGAACTTTTAACTATGTGATTTATGGAACCACTGAGATCCCATATGAAAACTATATTAAAAAGTCAACTCTTAGAGTCCTAAGATTTAAGGATTATGAAAAGTGTTTTCAATGAAATAAGAACAGATATAATTTCACATACTTTAAAATTCACAATATTCCTTAAAAATATGAGCTTATGCCTGCAAAGCTTTAGTCATTTTGGAACACATAATAGGTCAGTGACCTTGAGTAATCATTCTAGAAAGCAGCATGTTAACAAATGTCAAGAAGGGTCATGAAGAATTTTTACATGTGTGACACACATATTGTCACTTCTAGAAAACACTCTAAGAAAACAATTCAAAGGAATGGTCAAAAACATGGATAAAAATGTTTTAGCATATTTTTTAAATGAAAAATTGGCCTAAATATTCAATAGTATATGAATTATTTTAATTTTAGTTTATCTGTCCAGAAATTGGTATTGCTTGAAATATTTAAAATGATAATTATAAGAATAGATATATTTAACATAACAATAATATGCCATAAATATAACTAAACATAGGGAAAATTATAACTTCCAGAATGCCAGCTATTTATAATTGATGAATATTTAGAGACAATGACTAAAAATGAGTATAAAAGTAAAAACACTTTGTTGTATCGGAAGGATAATGAGCAAAATTTTCCTTCATTTTTGTTTCAAATAAACATTGTCTTAAAATTATTTTTAAAAGCTTAAATTTTCAAAGGATGTCTTTTATTTAAAAACCAGAAGAATGTCTTGATATACTTATTTAAAAATATGATGTATAATTTATACTTTTCAATGTATAACTCCAAAGAATTTTTCTATTTAAGTATTGCTTTTATTATATATACAATTATGTTAATATACAATGATATGCAATTAAATTCCTAAAGGCAATAATATCGTGTCTTTGTAAATCTACAAGTCAAATAAGATGTAATATATTTCTTTTTATTTGGAAGTTACTGGAAAAACTCAACTGACTTGGTATTATTTTTTCTTCTTGTTTGGACAAGCAAGATAACTTCTGAGTTTAGGCAAAAATATCAACTTACACAATAATTGATTAATTTTATTTTTTATTCATATTAAAATGACCATACGTTTATGGAAAAATGAACTGAAAAAATCAAGACAAAATTCAAGATGATTTTTTCCTCCCTATGAGAGAGTATATTGAACTGCCTCTTCAAAATTTGGAAGTTTGACAACTCTAAAAAAAAAAATTAAAAAAATTAAAAAAATTAAAAAACCCTAACTGGTGAACAAAACCAAAATCTTTGAGTATTGCTTTTTATCTTTTTACCAGTTAAAAACCTCTGCAGCTTAGCAGGTTGACTTTTATGGTTAGAATCAGTAAGTGTATAAATTGCTCTCTGAACATATTATATTATCTTGATACATATATTGGATTATTTAGAAATAAAAATTTTTATTAATTTCATCACAGCATTTCTCTGGAAGGCAACACCTAAACAAAATTAATACACCTCAAAAATACAAGAAAATGTGAAAGAAGAGGTGCCTGCGTGGCTCAGTCGTTAAGCGTCTGCCTTCGGCTTAGGGCGTGATCCCAGCATTCTGGGATCGAGCCCCACATCAGGCT
>NW_023247540.1:564-2286 GCF_002007445.2 Ailuropoda melanoleuca | reverse complement strand
TTTTGAATGGACAAATTTAATAGCTGGGTCTGTGGTCTTGATTTTGGATATCAACTACAAGGAGTATCCAGGAAAAAGTAGACAACAAATTNAGTATCCAGCAAAAAGTAGACAACAAATAGTTATTACTGGATTGATGTAGAATTTAATTTTATAACTTGAAATCAATCTGATTTCCCTTATATTATCTCTTGATTTTCATGCTCCCTACACTTTCCTGCTTATCTAGGACTAATGTAAAACAATATAACATAATTGAAGGGAGAAAACTTGATTGGACATTATGCAAAGAATAAACCAAAGGCCATTTACCTAAGTTGTGGTATGATGTCAAGAAGGGAAATATAAAGATGTTATGAAAATTATTTGTAATTTCCATCTCAGAAGTAAAGTCCACAATTTTCATTATTCTTGGACATTTTCAAATGTATCCAAACTTGTGGTGAACAAAAGAAAGCAAATATGAAACTCATGAGTTGCAATATTTAGAAATGGTGGTTGGATTTGACTGTGAGGCACACAGCCTTCTAACAGGCTATACATGCTGTGGGGTCACACTTTGGTCAGCCACCCGCAGATTCAAAACTCATACACTTTATTAGCATTAACAAGGGGTGAAAAATTGTGTGAAATGGCTGATCAGTAATAATTGTTCTGTGAATATGAATTTTAGTTTGGATAAAAGACACGATATGATTTACTGCAACTTTAGATGTCTCGTTTCTATTATGTTCTCTTGCAAAATTTTCAAAAAAGGAAAGGCTGTTGTGCAATTTCAGGTGGTCTGGGGTCCGTTCCAGTTTGTCTAACAATGCTTGAAAATACATATTTGCAATCATGGAGAAAAACAGTTGGGGAGAAATGACTGGTTCCAGAGAGCGAGCTTTGAGAGAACACTTCCCAGAACACTTCCGCTATTTGAAAACATTGAAATATAAGAATAGGTGTATTCCTTTTTACATCAGTGGGGTGACTAATTCCATAGAGATAGATATTGGCCGTTTAATATTGGGTTAAAAGAGATCAGGAGGAATTCCCATTTCTCATACTTTTTTAAAAATGATTTATTTGTATATTTTGGAGAGAGAGAGAGACAGCGTGAGTTGGAGGGGCAGAGGGAGAGGGAGAATCTCAAGCAGACTCCATGTTGAATGCAGAGCCCAATGCGGGGGTCCCCTAGGAACCCCCATTTTTCTTAAAGGGAGTTAGAAGACATGGCTTAAGACAGGGCTTCTCAACCTTGGCTCTGTTGACATTTGGGGCAAGGGAACTCTTGTGGGAGCTGCAGGGAGCCTGGTAGCATGTGGAGCAGCATCCCCGGCCTCTACCCACCAAATGCCAGTAGCACCCACCCCACAGTTGGGAACCTTCAATGTACCCAGACATTGCCGAGTGTTCCCTGGGGGCCAAAGCACTCCCTGCTTGGGGACCACTGGAAGCCAATATAATGTGTCCAGTCAACTGGGAAGATACACCCTCTGGGTATAATATTCTATTATGTACCCCTTAATGGAGTAAAAAATAATCTCAGACCAAAGAAACATTGACGGGATGTGAATACAGGGAGAGCGAGAACGCCAATGGAAACCTCATCACCGTGTAAACGCCTGGAGGCCAGGATTCAAGGCGAGTAGAGAGGAGCCCTACATTAATTTATTTTCATTCACTAAAATGATTGATAATCATTCATTCCATTCATGGGTTTCTCACATTCTACAGAGG
>NW_023247540.1:0-175 GCF_002007445.2 Ailuropoda melanoleuca | reverse complement strand
GTTTAGTGTGCCTGGGTAGCTCAGTTGGTTAAAAGACCATCTCTTGATCTCAGCTCAGGTCTTGATGGTTGTGTGTTCAATCTCTGCCTTGGGCATCACACTGCGCAGGAGCCTCCTTAAAATACAAAACCAAACCCAAAACATCATTTACATTTACTTCACCATTTTCATTGCT
>NW_023247539.1:0-2728 GCF_002007445.2 Ailuropoda melanoleuca | reverse complement strand
GGGAAAACATAGCTTTGGACTGCCAGTTGCTAAGATTGTAGGACACTTTACTGTCAAGAAAAACCCCACCACCACCATCCACTGTCGCAACTCTCCAATTTTCTTCCCACTTATTCATGTAGACCTGGGCCAGTGCACAGCTTAATCAGAATTTGATAACTGAATGAACTATCACTCTGCTCTTTTCATACATAGCAAGTGATTATCCTGAAGGCCTTACTGGGGTGGAGGGGAATTCTCCAACACACTTTGATGGATCTCTTCTTTTCTTTTACCTACTGTTTTGTGTGGCAAACCAATTTCAACAACTTCTTGTGAATTGATACATATACATTATATATTTATACTTCTTTGTTATTTACATTGCTAGCGTATTTTTCAGTTTTTATTTTATGGTATTATGTACCAAACAGAAATAGTAAATGTGTACCATTAAAATTACTAATGTTTGCTTTTGGTTTTTAATATAGGAGTCATTGAACTCTCAATATCAGACTAAGCAACATTTAATTATGTTTCTTTTAGTAGAAATTAATCTATTTATTGGTTCATATATTTTGATAAGTGAATACCAATACCTAATTTATATTCTTTATCAACACTAAAAATTATGATTCTACATTTTTAACTCCTATTGGATCCTTATATCCACTTGTAATTATTACCACAAATATTTAGTTAACCATAATTTTAACTACATAAAATTTAAGTAACTAATTTTAATAACTAAGATCACTTTTGCTACTCTCAACTCAAATACAAGGATAATATTTCTGACTAATTTGTAGTATTATTTTTATGCTATTACTGATACATTAGATATCCAAAAAAAGTCACCATTGAGATCATTTTTTAAAAAATCTATTTATTTATTTTAGAGAGAGAGAAAGAGAGAGAGAGTACATGTGAGTCAGAAGAAGGACAGAGGGAGAGAATCTTCAAGCAGACTCCCCGCAGAATGTGGAGCCCCAAGTGGGGCTTGATCCCATGACTCAAGTGATCATGACCTGAGCTGAAACCAGAGGTTGGAAGCTCAACTGACTAAGTGACCCAGGCACCCCTAAAATCATTTTTTAAATTTATTTGTTATATTATTTTGTAATGAAAGATAGCACTTTCATTTGATGCAGTTTCAGGAAGACAGAGTTTTCAGCACTGTACACTCAATTTTTCAATTTATGTATTTATTTTTTAATACTTATTTAGGCTTTAAATGCCTTTTAATGAAAATTATTTTCTTGATTATATGATGTATTCACTATGCCCCAAAATTAAAATTGTATAAAAAGGTATGTTACCAAATTATCCTCATCAAAGCAGCCACACATCTGGCATCACCTTTATTTTTGTTTGTTTCTTCATAGTAACATATATGAACATATTATCATTTTCAACCTTTCCGATTTAGTTTATGCATCTTAAATTTTTCACGTAACAGACATAATAATGAAGTCATCTCAAACTGATAGAAAGACTCTACTACATGAAAATTTCTCGGTATTTTCTACAGCTTCATATACATTTTGTGGGTATACAATTCTTTTTAATGAGCCACCCGTAGATGGACTTTTATATTGTTTCCAATATTTTGCAATCATAAACTATGCTCCAAATTACAAACTTTCTACACCCTTTAGTTTAAAAGTGTACTATTTAAATAGAATGGAGTTCCAGAAGTGGTATTGCTGGGCCAAAGGTTAAACTTCCGAATTATTCCCCCAAATATTTTTTTTCATTTTTCAATTCCATCACCAATATATGCTAGCACCTGTTTCACTACAGAGTGCTGTCAGTATTTGGAATATTTACTAGTTTGAAAAATTAGGAAAGATGCCAATATGCTTTTAATTAGTATTTATCTTTTCCTTGGTGGGGTTGAACATATTTTCATGTTTTTTGGAACTATTTGTTTTGTTTTTCTGTGAATTCTCAGTTCATCTATTTCGCTAATTATTATTACTTTTTGTGTGTTAATCACATTTCAACTCATTTTCTGAGTTCTATATCTACAAGGTTTTTTTTTCTGTTTTGTCTTTCAAGAGACTTTTTAAAAAATATTTATCTGTCTACATTTATTTTTAGATTATTATAAGACATCTTATAAGTTTTAGTGCTACTTTCAATGAAGTCTTCTCTTACGTTTTTAACTGTTTTTTTTAATTTAAATGGATTCTATTGTTTTGTACATTAATTTTATTTCTTACTATTTTTTAAAAAATTCTTTCATTGATTTCAGTGATTTTGATTTGATTATTTTTGTTTCCTCGGCATACAATTGCATCACATCTCTAAAAAATGATATTAATTAATTATTTTAGCTATAATTCCCTCCAGTAGAATATTGATTGTTACCTTTTCTTACTATGCTGGAACTACTTCCATTATGTCCCTATTACATTAGATAATGACATTGGATCAATATAGATTTGTATACTTTATTCTGTTAAGAATTACTAATTTTTGTTTTATTGTGTCATTTTATCAAAATTGTGTACTGAAATTTTGAAATTGTTTTTAGCATCAAATGATATGTTCATTTAATTCTTTCTCTTAAATCTACCAGAAGGCTCATTTAAATTAATAGATGTCATAATAATGAACCAGAATTACATTCTTGTAGTTCTAGAGTTGAGTAACTCTACCTATCATATGTTATTAATGTAATGCTGGATTGTGAATTTTTTTTGAATTTTAAATCAATATTGATTGAGATTATTATTCTTTTTTT
>NW_023247538.1:0-2727 GCF_002007445.2 Ailuropoda melanoleuca | reverse complement strand
CCTCTTCCACTCCCCCTGGTGTGTTCCCTCTCTTGCTGCCTCTCTCTCCGTCCAATAAATAAATAAAGTCTTAAAAAAATTTATTGAGTGTCAGATATTGTTCTAAATTCAACAATCCCATGAGATAGGTGCTATCATTACTTCTACTATACAGATAAGGGACACTGAGGCACAGAGAGCTTGAGTGCCCAAAGTCACAGGGCTCTTGCTAAGAGGGGACCATGTACCTTCAGAGCCTGCACAGTGCCCTGCTCAGCATCTGACGAGCACAGGGTGAGGAAAGGCTGGAGGGGGTCAGGGCACAGCACCATGATGCCAAGTAAGGTAGTCAGAGAAGACCACAATGTGGGGGTGACATCTGAGCCTGAGGGAGGAGCCCTGACCCGTGCGAAGGCTGAGAAACAGAAAGATGCCCAGAGTGGCTGAACCTGACTGAGCCAGGGGTCAGAGGGACCGGCAGGGCCAGGGGGTTGCAGGCTTTGTAGGTCATAGCAAGGAGTTTGGACTCCTCTTTACTGTGAGAAGTCCAGGCAGAGGTTTATTCAGGAGAAAGTAATCAGGGGCATTCTCCGTGGAGTCTGGCCCTCCTGGGGCAGCCCTGGAGACCGAGGCACACGATTTGTGACTTGATAGTCCTCTGAGCACCCACCTTCAGCCAACCCCACTCCTTGGTGCTGCCACATCTTCCTGAACTTTCTCTACTTTCTCTACTTGCATTCAAAAGCTCAGGACCCTACCCAGGTCTGCTGAGTGCCCAGCTGGGGACAACCCAGAGGCTACCCTGGCCTTCTGAGGGCCTTCTGTGGGCTGTGGATTTCCTCCACACTGAGTGGGGACCTAGAGGACACACGGAGGCCCCAGCTCACACACTCAGGGGTTTGCTTGGGCCATTAGCACAAGTAATTGAACACACCAAGATGGAACTTCCCAATAAGAAATGTGAGACCTGCCCTTGGATTCAGAAGAACAATCTAAAGAGTTGGGAAGGAGGTGAGCTGGGGAGATGGGGATCCAGGGAGGGGGCGAGTAGGGAGGTGGCGAGCGGGGAGAAGGTCAAGTCAGGGAGGTCAGAGAGTCAGGAGGGGGACACAGGGAAGGATGAGAGCTGAAGAGCAGAGAGGCAGGAAGTGGCAGATAAAGGGGGGGGTTTGGGGAGGAGGGGGAGCCAGAGTGGAAGGGAAGGAAGGGAAAGGAAAGCCAAGGAAGAAGGGGAGCTGTGGAGGAAGAAGAGCCAGGAGGGGGAGCCAGGGGAGGAGGGGGAGTCAAGAAGAAGGATGAACCAGGGAAGACTGAGAGTCAAGGAGAAGGGGGAGCTAGGGAGGAGGGGAAGCAGAGAGGAGGGGAGCTGGCTCAGCAGAGGCAGCTCAAGGAAAAGGACACAGGAATTAGGAGGACAACCGCACTCTTGGAGTGAGCCGACTGAATGGTGACAGGGTGGCTAGGCCAGGCTCCTGCTTATCCATGTGCTTCCTCCTTTCCACTTGCCCGTCCTCCACAGAGGCTCCTGGAGCAGGGGCTCTGCGGCCTTGTCACAGGCATGGCCTAGAGAAGTGCCGGCAGGGAATGGGCACAGAGTCTGCATTGGAGGAGGGAAGCCTGCAGGAGACGGTGTCCCACTGCGGGAAGCTCGGCCGTGGCAGCTCATGACTGCCGGGGCGTGTCTGCCCGGAGCAGCTTCGAGAAGGGCCCTGCTGCTGTGCTGGAACATCAGTTGAGAGCGGTTGGGGGTCAGGACATCTGCTGTGGGGAAGCCTATACGGGAATAACTCCAGAGGGCAGAAGGAGAGCTATTTCAGTACTTTACAGGAAGAATGCTCAAACAATCTGGCACACGCGGAAATGGGCTGGTTTGTGAAGCGGGGAGTGCTCTGTCATGGGGAACGTTCAGGTAGAGAACGCAAGATCACAGACAGCCCGCGAGGGAGAGGCTTCTGCGTTCCATTGACACGGAGCACCCGCTGGGTGCCAGGCTCTGGGCAGGGTGCCGGGAGCACCGGGAAGAATCAGACCCAGCCCAGCCCTCGGGAAGCTACCCTTCTGTGGCAGACGTCCACCAGGAAAGCCAACATGCCGGAAGTGTGATCTGTGTGGGAATAGCGGCCACCCCCAAACAAGGGGGAAAAGGATGGGACAAAGACAGGGTTTCCCGAAGGCCGTGCTGACAACGTGAGGCCATCAAGAAGCAATGGGCACTTGCCTCGCAGCTACAGAAGACATGGCCAGAGGGGCCTGTGCTCCTGCTGCTCCAGGCTAGGGGCCTCCCCACCAGGTGTGGCCAGAGGAGAATGCGGAAGAGGCGGCAAGATGGCGGCCAATGGCCGCCAGAGCTGGTGCTCCCAGAAGCCCAGTGGGGCTGCAGCTCTGGGTCTCCACGCATCTCGTCACTGGTCGAGGGGCCTTCGGTCACCAGCTGCAGGCGCCTGAGCCAACCGCAAACCCACAGCTGCTTCAGCATTCTTGAAGAACACTTCCCATGAAAAGATGCAATGGGGTATGAAACCCACGTGGGTCATCATAAGACATTTCAACCTCGCATTTGTCAATGGAAGACAATGAACAGTTTTTAGGGTCTTAAAATATAGTTTCAACTGTTATAAGACAGTTTTACATTTTCATCAGCTATTTGTGTGGATAGCGCTTCTCATCAAAGGCGGCTATGATGACGTTGTCGTTGAAGACTGCTGGTGCGTGTCCTGCATTTGGGCAATGTCACAGAAGCCCTCACCA
>NW_023247537.1:0-2258 GCF_002007445.2 Ailuropoda melanoleuca | reverse complement strand
TCCCTCTCTCGCTGGCTGTCTCTATCTCTGTCGAGTAAATAAAAAATAAAATCTTAAAAAAAAAAAAAAAACCTAGGAGAATTATAACCTTGGCAGGAGAGTGGGGATATAAAAGTCAGAAGCCTTAAAAAATTCTGATTACATAAAAATGCAAAATTTCTGTGTAGTAAAAATGACCATAAGCAAAGTCAAAAGACAAATGACAGTTCATATCATACTTTTGATTCTAATTTTCCTAATATAGAGGAGGAGTTCTACAAGTTGATTTTTTTTAAAAAAGGAAAGAATTAGATCACAAAGAAAATACAAACACCTTAATTTGATGAATAAATCAACTTCATTTAAGAGAAATGGACACAGAAATTACAGTATCAAACTATTTTCTGTCTTTTAGAATGAAAAGAATTAGCACAACTTTTGCTGTGTTTGGCTGTGACTGAGAGTAAGAATTTCTTTTTACTTTGTAACCCAGTACACTCACACATATAAGACTGAAACAAGTTTCACAAAAGAATACTTACCATTATTACATGATGTACTGATATTTCCTATTTTTCTCTTTTCTCTCTTCTTTGTTTTGTTTTCTAATGGTGATCGTAAGCCACTAAAAATATTTCTCTAGGTTGCTAGGAGAGAAAGCTACAGTTTGGAAAACAGTCCTCCGTTGAATATATATTGGCAATGTTTAGGATACTGCTGGTGCCCCACCTCATATCCTCTTGGCCAGTGTGTGAACTCCAGCCATTGCTGCAAGATCCAGCTGCATTTGCGTGCAATCCGACAGCACTTTCCCTCAGCCACATCACACATATTTCTCATTTTCTGTCCTAAGGCTTCACTGTCACTCTACACAGGGTACCTACAACTCAGTAATTCTGACACCTATGCAAACCTGGAAATACAAGGAAGTTAACAACCCAGGGGATAAGCCTTGATTAATGGGAGATGGGAGCCAGTGGTTAAATGCTTCCCTGTTTTGTCCCTAGGGCAGAATAAATCAAAGTGCATTCTCTGGCTCTTCAGAGGGTCCCCAGCAAGATTGAGCCTAGTTGCCTATAAAGTGAATGCTTTATCAGTGCTTGTCAAACTTTAGTATATATACAAAACACTTCAGGATCTTGATTACATGTAGGTTCTAATTCAGTAAGTCAGAGGTGGAAGCTGAGATTCTGTTTCTAATAAGCTCCAGGTGTTGCAGATGGTGTGGCTCACACTGAGTAGTAAGGACCTAGAAACCCTACCCTTCCATTGACTTTCCCTCCTTTCCTGTTTCACTCCCCTAATGCCTCAGATTCTCTTGGGATCACTTCCCAAAATAAACTATGCATACAAGCCTGTTTCTCGGGCTCAGGGTTTAGGCAGAACCCAGGCTAAGACAAGTGGTAATCACCCAGTAATTCTGTTTCTAGGAATTTATCCTGTAGAAATGTTCCCATTTGTATGAAATAATTTTATGTACAAGATCTTTCATTACAACATTGTAACAGCAAAAAATCAGAAACAATGTAAATATAGAGGGTTGGTTGAATGACTTAACCACATTGTGGGCTATTACGTACCTGTTAAAACAATAGCAAGGCTCTTTATATTCAGATAAAAATATTTAAGATGAACGCTAAGTATAAAGGGCAAGTATAGAATGTCATTTATATTAATGCTTCCGTTTGAGAAAAATAAAGGCAATATTACATATATTTATTGTGTGCATATTATGAGATAACTCTGGAAAGGTACAGAAAATAAAGAATATTGATTGGGAGGTGGGAAAATGGGTGGCTTGGGGACAGGAAAGGAAGGAGACTTTTCTTAGTACTGCCCTTTATATATTGAAGTTTGGAGCATATGTTAACTACTGGATTAAAATTTTATGTGTTTGGTCTAGAAATGTATGACATTTTCTTCCTTCTTTGAACCTCAACCTTCTTTGAACTCTAACATTTAATGTTATGTATTCAGGTCAATATTGGAATAAGATCACATACCATCTATGTTATCATTTATGTCCATATTTAGTTTTCCAACAGGTTCCAACATAAATTATTACTCTACTTTATATATTTTTTTAAATTGTCATAGCAGATAACATTATGTGTGTAGTAAGCACTTTGTAGATATCTGCCAAGTTTATTTGAATACCCTACATTTGGCTTCACCACCAGAACAATCCCTACAGCAGAGCAAATTGGGCTTATTGCCTAAAAGCACAGTTACTCAGAATGTCACCAGAGGAGGAAAGGATGATGGTACAAAAAAAAAAA
>NW_023247536.1:0-2726 GCF_002007445.2 Ailuropoda melanoleuca | reverse complement strand
TAAATAAATAAAATCTTTTAAAAAATAAAATAAAATAAAATAAAATAAAATAAAATAAAATAAAATAAAATAAAATTGAGTGAACAGTTGAATTTTAGATCACAACTCTGCTTTAAAAATGCACAGATACAAGAAATTCACCAAAAATTCCCAGTGATAGCCTTTGAGTGAATAATTGACTGACATTTTACTTTTTCATATTTTCTATGTTTTCTTTAATAAGCTTCAGGAAATAAATTAAGTGTGTTAAATGCAGTATGTCAGAATGACCCTGTTTAGGTATGGTGTTAGATACTCATAGATCCACAGACAGCCAGACAGATCAATGATCAACATGAGCCAACACAAAATACAAAAGAATGTCAGTGAACTGAAAAGCTAAGGGAGGCACAGTAATATAAAACAGGAAAGTCAGATTCCCAGAACTTATGAGTAATAAGATAAATGCAGAGAAAATTTGCTATTAGAAATGCATCCGATTTTCCAAATAATCTGCAAGACAGATGAATTCAGAATGCCTCTGTTAATGAAGTTTAGTTTGACCAAAGGACTAAAGCAATTGATTCAACAAATCTTGACGGAGAACCTGTTGTATGCCAGGTACTTGTCCATGTGTCTAGGACACAATGAGAAATATGACACGGTCCCTGCCTTCAAGACGCTTAGAAGAGTATGTACGGTTTAGTGCTATAAGTTTTTATTATATTTGGATTTAATTAATGCAGGTACCGCCCCCAAAACTGCCTAAAGATAAGAAATTTTTACATATTTCATTTGGACTAGTGGGAAGGAAGTAAGATTAAATTCCAAAGGACTGACTGATAAAAGAGATTAAAAATTGGAGTTGGAAAATCAAGTTAAGGGTTCAATAATTCATGTTGAGAGTCCACAGCTGCTAACACCAGAGGAGGCTGGAGGAAGAAGTCAGCTTACCAGAAGTGAGTCAGTTGGCCGAGGCCATTCGTGGAGTACCCACAGCAGCCTCAAACAGCGTAAAAATACTGTGAAATGGTGCCCCCCAAAACAGACCATTTGACCTCTTCTACAAGAAGCTTCCACACTGATCTGGGAAATAAAACACACAAAAGCAAAAGTCAAAGAAAACTTTTATAAATTTCATTTGTCGATATGTCCAAATGGAAAAATAAAGAGGGCACCATATGGAACAAGGACCATAATCTAGGGTGTGAATCACAGAACAGGTGTATTTGAAGCTGCCTTCTGAAGGTCATGCGGGACAGTGACCGAGAAAAGAGAAAGGAATGGTGCACTCAAATGGAAGGGGAACAAAAGAGTGACACATGGAGTAAGGCCTGGAGGTCAAGTTTGGCTTGGCTCTAGCCCAATAATTCCCATCTCTAACTACACCTGCAAACTTATTAAACACACCCATACCCAGAGTTTTAATGGCACTGATCCAGGTAGGGGCCAGGCATTAGTGTTTTTAAGAAAATGCCCCATGTGGTTCTGGTGTTTAGCCAATGTTGATTATCCCTGAGTAAAGGGACCCTGTCACTCAATAAGGAAAGATGATGTATTTGAATGGGAAACAGATAGTTGTAACTTAGTTAAAAGAGAGCTTTAAATTCCATAATCAATTTGGCACATCAGACTATGAACTTCTTGGAAGAAGAGATCATGTCTTTATCCATTTTTACATAAACATAATATTAAATTAATATTTTTGAATGAACGTTGAATAAAAGAATGAATCATTACTGTAGACACTTCAGCTAACAAATAAGACGATAGTAGTGTTTAAGGGAGATGGCTTCACTATTATAACAGGAGGAAGGAGAGATGGACAGCAGCTAACATCCACTGAGTGTTCCCTAGGTGCTTCATATGCAGGGTAGTCATTTCATATGCAGAACCAGTTTATTAAGTGGACCTGATTACCCTAAATTAGGGAATGGAGGCCCAAGGTGACTCAGTGTTGATGAGCAGCAAACCTGGAATCTGGCTTTGCAAAAATGAGAGCAGCTCTTGGTGGATGCCTACATGCATGTGAGCAATATACGAATAGTCTACAGTATACAAACGAACACACTCACATTTCTGAGCAGAATTTCAGCTTTTGACTTATTCTAACGATGCAGGAATGGCATGTGATTTAATTAAGGTATTTACCTAACTACAAGATTAGACCTCTTAACAGTAATCAGACAGGTGGGTCAATATCTGGTGTTTCTGAAAAATAATGTCTATTGCTCTGTCTCTTCCCACATAAGATTTTATTAGAAATGTAATAGAAAAGAAAACATGCCCCAGTGCACTTTGTTTTGAAACAGGAAATATAATTGTTTATAATTTAGGGGAAATGGTTCACCATCCATTTGTTCCTCTGTTCACATTTAAGGAAAATTTTTCCTTTCATTCTTTCAGAGCTTGTCTGAAAAGAAATGTCTCCACTCTGCTTGACGCCCTGTATAATCTAGAATAGCAGGGCTATATGTCAGTAGAAGTAAGAAATTAATAAACTGAAGAGGTTTCTCATACTCGTGTGTTGATAGTTGTAATTGAAGGGCACCTGGGTGGCTCAGTCATTAAGCGTCTGCCTTCCGCCCAGGGCATGATCCCAGGGTCCTGGGATCGAGCCCCTCATCGGGCTCCCTGCTCAGGGGGAAGCCTGCTTCTTCCTCTCCTGCTCCTCTTGCTTGTGTTCCCTCTCTCACTGCCTCTCTCTCTCTGTGTCAAATAAATAAATAAAATCTTAAAAAAAAAAA
>NW_023247535.1:0-2726 GCF_002007445.2 Ailuropoda melanoleuca | reverse complement strand
AAAAAAAAAAAAAGTACTGCCTACTGAAATAATACTGCAATAAACGTAGGGTTGCATATATCTTTTTTGAATTAATGTTTTCATTTTCTTTGAGTAATTATCTGGTTGTAGAATTACCAGATCATATAGTATTTTTATTTTTAATTTTTTGAGGAATCTCAAATAGATAATACTTCTAGCTTTGTTCTTCTTTTTCAAGATTGCTTTGACTGTTTGGGGTCTTTTGTAGTTTAATATAAATTTTAATACTCTTTGTTCTAGTTCTATGAAAAGCACTGTTGTTTTTTTGGTAGTGATTGCATTAAATCTTTAAATTGCTTGGGTAGTATGGGCATTTTAATGGTATTCTTCCCATCCATGAGCATGGTGTATCTTTCCATATGTTTGTATTGTCTTCAGTTTCTTTCCTTAATGTCTTAGAATTTTCAGAGTATAGGTCTTCCCCTTGTTTAAATTTATTCCTTTGTATTTTTTCTTTTTGGAGCATTTATAAATGGGATTGTTTTCTTAATTTCTCTTCTACTTCATTATTAGTGCACAGAAACACAACAGATTTCTGTATATTAATTTTACATTTTATAACTTAACTGAATTCACTAATTTTAATAGGTTTTTTAATGGTCTTTAGGATTTTCTATATATAGTATCAAGTCATCTGTAAAGAGTAACAGTTTTATTTCCTCCACCAGTTTGGATGCCTTTTATTTCTTGTCTGATTGCTGTGCCTAGACTTCCAGTACTGTGTTGAATAAAAGTGGTGAGAGTGGACATCTTTGTCTTATTCCTCATCTTAGAGGAAAAGCTTTCAATTTTTCACTATTGAGTATGATATTGGCTGTGCATTGTTTCATATATGTCCTTTATTATGTTGAGGTATGTTTCTCCTAAACCCACTTTGTTGAGAGTTTTTATCATGAGTGGGTATTGTATTTTGTCAGATAGTTTTTCTGCATCTATTGAGATAATCATATGGTTTTCATCATTCTTGTTAATGTGATGTATCACATTGGCATGTGAATATTGAACCATCCTTGCATCTGGGAATAAATTCCACTTGATTGTGGTGAATGATCCTTTCATATATTGTTGAATTTGGTTTGCTAATGTTTTGTTGAGGATTTTTGCATCTGTCTATCAGGGGTAGTGGCCTGCAGTTTTCTTTTCCTGTAGTGTCTTTGTCTGGTTTTGGTAACAGGCTAATGCTGGCCTCTTAGAATGAATTTGGAAGTTTTTCTTCCCCTTTTATTTTTTGAAACAGTTTGGGAAGAATAGGTATTAACTCTTCTTTCAATATTTGGTAGAATTCACCTTTGAAGCCATCAGGCCCTGGACTTTTGTTTGTTGGGAGTTTTTTGATTACTGATTTAATTTCATTACTAGTAATAAGTCTGTTCAAATATTCTGTTTCTTCCCGATTCAGTTTTGAAAGACTGTATGTTTCTAGGAATTTATCCATTTCTTTTAGGTTGTTTGCATGTAATTTTTTTGTAGTGTTCTTATAATCCTTTGTATTTCTGTGGTGTTGGTTATTTCTGTTCTTTCACTTCTGATTTTATTATTTGAGTTCTCTCTTGATGAGTCTGGCTAAATGTTTATCAATGTTGTTCATCCTTTCAAAGAACCAGCTCTTGGTTTCATTGATCTTTTCTTTTGTTGTTTTTTTTAGTCTCAATTTATTTCCACTCTAATCTTTTTATTGACTTCCTTCTACTAACTTTGGGCTTTGTTCTTTTTTCTCATTCCTTTAGGTGTAAGGTCTGATTGTTTGAGATTTTTCTTATTTCTTAAGGTAGGTCTGTATCACCATAAACTTCTGTCTTAGAACTGTTTTTGCTGTGTTCCCCAAATTTTGGACTGTTGTGTTTCCATTTTCATTTGTCTCCAGGTATTACTTGATTTCCTCTTTGATTTCATCATCGACCCATTTTTGTTTAGTCGTATGTTATAACTAGCTACCATGTGTTTGTGTTTTTTCCATTTTTTTTTTTTAATTCTAGTTTCACATTGTGGTGGTTGGAAAAGATGCTTGATATGATTTTGGCGTTCTTAAATTTATTGATACTTGTTTTGTGGCCTCACATGTGATCTCTCTTGGAGAATGTGCCACGTGCACTAGAAAAGAAAGTGTGTTTTGCTCATTTTGGATGGAATGTTCGGTATCTTTTAGGTTTATTTGGTCTATGTGTCATTCAAAGTGACTGTTTCCTTGTTGATTTTCCGTCTGGATGATCTGTCAGTTGATGTAATTGAAATTGAGGTGTTAAAGTCCACTACTATTATTGTATATATTCCATTATTGTCATACTGTCCTTTTATGTCTGTTAATACTTGTTTTATGTATTTAGGTGCTCCTATGTTGGGTGGATGGGTATTTGCAATTGTTATATCCTCCTGTTGGATTGATCCCTTTATTATTATGTAATGCCTTTATTTGTCTCTTATTAGAACTTTGTTTTAAAGTCTGTTTTGTTTGATAGAAGTGTTTCTGCATGGCTTTGTTTTCTTGTTTGTTTTTGTTTTGTTTTTTTTGTTGTTGTTGTTGATGTTATTTTTTTGCTTTTGTTTGCATGGAATATCTTTCCGTTCCTTCATTTTCAGTCTCTGTGTCTTTAAGTCTGAAGTGAGTCTTGTATGGACAGCATATAGGTGGGTCTTGATTTTTTTTTTTTTTTTAAAGATTTTTTATTTATTTATTAGACAGAGATAGAGACAGCCAGCGAGAGAGG
>NW_023247534.1:0-2726 GCF_002007445.2 Ailuropoda melanoleuca | reverse complement strand
TTTCTTTTTTCCTCCCTTCCTTCCTTCTTTCCTTCTTTCCCTTTTTCTTCCTTCCTTTCGCTTTCTTTCTTTTCCTTCCTTCCTTCCTTTTTCCCCTCCTTCCCTTCCTTCCTTTCTTTTTTTCTTTTTTTTTTTCTTTTCCCAATATAGGGGTGCCTAGTGTGGTAGTTAATCTTTAGAGAAGGTCCCAAATAATGTTTATGTTTCCTACCTGCGAATGTAGGCAGGGCTATGAAGAAAGTCATGCTGAGACTTCTAAGCCCAGGCATTAAGAAGACCTGAAGCTTTAGCTTCCTTCTTTTGGAGCCTTAATCTACTATGTATAAAGCCCGGTTACCCTGATGGAAAGAGAGGCTATATGGAGAGGTCCTGGAAGATGAGAGGCTTTTGAAGGAGCAACAAGGAGCCAACCACCAGGTCCTATCTACAGCCCAATGGCCTCATAAAAAAACCTCAAGTGAGGGATGCCTGGGTGGCTCTGTCTGTTAAGCATCTGACTCTTGATTTCAGCTCAGGTCATGATCTCTGATTTGTGAGATCGAGCCTGGCATTGGCCTCTGCCCTGGGTGTGGAGCCTGTTTGAGATTCTCTCTCTCCCTCTCCCTCTGCCCCTCCCCCTGCTCTCTCTTTCTCTAAATAAACAAACAAGCAAAACAAAACAAAAAACCAAAAAACCTCAAGTGAGACCAGTAGAGAAGCACCCCTCAAGCAGGACCTAGCCACCCTGGAGAATCATGAAATATAATGTTGTCTTAAACCATTAAGTTTTTAAATAGTTTTTTACGCAGTACAATTGGTCACCTGTCCCCTAGTCTGAATCTCAGTAACCTTCAGCAAGTGCTTGAAACATCTGGGCTCAAACAGACCAGTTTGGAACAGATGTGGGTGATCTGAGGCAGAGAGTAGATAACACACGGGGGTCAGTGGAGAGAGAAAGAGAATTTATGCCAAAGATGGAATAAAAACCCAGAAAAGGGAAATACAGAGGAAGGGAAAGCAATGTTTCTTAGGATCTTGAATTTAGTTCTACGTAACTCTGATTTCTCTCTCTTGTATCCCAGGCTTTTTTAAAAAATAGACACAGCTGTTGCTCATGGCACAGGTTGGCCTAGGCCTGACACTTCAAGAAGTGCATCCATTTCCTTTTTTTGTGGTCATCCCTGGGTGCAAGAATGAAAAACAAGACTCAATGAAGAACGCTCACCGACTCATGCTTTTGGGGGTTGGACCAAGCAAATAATCACCTTAAGCCAGGGGATCTTTGTATTTCTAGAAAGGAATACATTGTTTGGAACACTGGAGGCATTTGAGACTTTTTGTTTCAATTGAACTGACGAGGGGCTCTGCTGACCCTTGAGTGTAAGGTGCAGGCAAAGAGATTTCGATCCGGACCCTGTCTTCCATCCACAGGAGAAAAACTGCATCATTATTTGTTCATCTAGTATTTATCCTTGGGGTGTCTGTCTATCTAGAATGCCCACAAAACCTTGGATAAAACTAAGAAATTTGGAAGAAACATGTAAGTTAAAACTAGCTCAAAGTCACTTGCTTCTTCTATTTATTTATTTGGTCTGAGATGATTCCCACATTCACTTACCATATGGCATTAAATCATTCGGGTCCTTGAGTTATTATTACATGATTCAAAGAGTATAATTTACAGAATTGCCAGCCCAGGCTGCACTCTGTCCCACACCAAAAAAAGACCACAAGGAGGGGAGAAGAAAAATGACTGTTTCCTGGTAGCCCGTATTTACGCAATTTTCTCCCACCACAGATTGTTTTGGCAGTCTAGACAGAGTCTTGTAAAAATCCTTCCCTGATGTCATCCACATCCTTCCTTGATAAGTTCAAAATGAGTCCGGAGCAAGCATGGCTCCCCTAGCAATGCCATACATATAATGAGTGTAGCGCCACCCCGGAGAGGCCTTGGGACTCCAGCGATTTCCACATGAAGGGGACTGACTGATGAGCCGGCCACCAAATTATGTAAATATGTGGCCGAGAATGCAGCTGCTGAAGGAGAGAAAGAAACACACATATGGACATGTCGTGTTTTAAAAGAACTTTGTGGGAAACACAGAGTCAAGAGAGAAGTCGGCTCGATTCAGGGAAAGAGAGATGGAGGAAGTGATTTTCTTTAGGTAAAGCCAGGGAACACTCTAGAATGAACAATTCCTTAAAGACAATTTAAAATGTGTTTTAGGGGTGCCTGGGTGGCTCTGTTGGTTAAGCATCTGCCTTTGGCTCCGGTCATGATCCCAGGGTCTTGGGATCTAGCCCCGAGTTGGGCTCCCTGCTCTTCGGGGGGCCTGTTTCTTTCTCTCCCTCTGCCTGCTGCTTCCCCTGCTTGTGCGTGCACTCTCTCTCTCTCTCTCTGTGTCAAATAAATAAATAAAATCGTTTTAAAAACTTGTGTTTCAAAGAGAATACACTGGGTCTTTTTTCTGTCATTTTTCTTGAGAGGAAAGATAGTTCCAGGTTAGGATTTGAAATTCAGGTTATAAGAGGGGTTTATTTTTCTTATCATTTTCTTTCTTAGTTAGCAGAGTAATAAATTATACACACCAACACATGTGTAAATAGGATAGAAGACACAAATGCTATTCTTCTCTAATAGAAGATAAAATATACAGGACACATTCAAACAATTATCAGCCTCAGTGAAAGTCCATTCCAGTTTGTTAGGAAAGAATTTCCATATCAGACGACTTAAGGACTGGAGC
>NW_023247533.1:0-2725 GCF_002007445.2 Ailuropoda melanoleuca | reverse complement strand
AAAAGTGGTGAGAGTGGGCATCCTCATCTTGTTCCTGACATTAGGGGAAAGTCTTTCAGCATTTCCCATTGAGTGTGATGTTGACCGTAGGTTTGTCCTATAAGCCTTTTATTATGTTGAGGTACGTTCCCTCTAGCCCTACTTTGTTGAGGGATTTTATCATGAATGGATTTGTATTTTGTCAAATGCTTTCTCTGCATCTGTTGAAAGGATCATATGGTTTTTAAACTTTTCTCTTATTGATTTGATGTATCGTGTTGATTAATTTGCAAATATTGGACTGTTTTTGCATCCTGGGAATATATCCCACTTGATCATGGTGACTGATTTTTTTAATGTATTGTGAGATTTGGTGTGCTAATATTTTGCTGAGGATTTTTGCATCTATGTTAATCAGAGACACCCATTCTCTCTTGTTGTGGTGTCTTTATTTGGTCTTGGCATGGGGGTAATGCTAGCCTCGTTGAATGAATACATTTCTATCAGTGCACTCAACAATGGCAGGATACATAGTCTTTTCACGTGCTATTGATATTTCCCAAAACTGACCACATGTTGACCATAAAGCGGGTCTCAGCAAATTTTGAGGCAGTGAAATAATAATGACTAGATTCCCTGACTATAATGCCATGAAGTTTTAAATTCATAACCAGTGATAACTAGAAAATCCCCCCATGGACTTTTAAATTAAGAAATATCCTTCCTTAGAGGATATTTAGCCCAGAGCTCAAAGAAGAAAGGGTTGATGAAATTTAAAATACATATATTTTAACTGACTATTTATGAAAACTTGTGAGATAATGCTTTAATGTGTATACTACAAAAAAAAGAAAGGCAATAAAAATAGATAACCTGCGCATCTATTTCACAAATGTAATAGAACAGCAGATTAAACTCAAAGACAGCAGAAGAAATGAAATAAGGGCAACAGCATTAATAAGTTAAAGATAAAACAAAATAGCCACAGTTGGTTCTTCAGCAGGACAACACAATTGATCATCATCCTTGTGGGCCTGAAAGAAAAAGAGACATGTTATCTAAAAACCAATGCCTGGAACAAGTGAGGAGACATAGCTATGGACAATGAAGATATTAAAAGATCATTAGTTGAAATCACGTGCAGCTGTATGTAAATGATTTGAAGGTTTAGATGTAATGTACAAATTTCAAGAAAAGACAGATGACACAAAAACAACAAATTATCCTCAAAATACTAAATATGTGAAACTTGATGAAAACAACAACAACAATAACAACAAATGTCCATATTCTGATGACCCCACCAATTAATTCTACAAAACTTTTATGAAGAAATAATGTCAATTTTACCAACTTGGCAGGAAATAGAAACAAGAAGAGTCACTTCTCATCTCATTCTATGAAGCGTAAACGTTATAAGAACATCATAAGAGATGAAGTGTACAGGCCAATCTTTCACACAAGCATAGAAGGAAAAATCATGAATAAAACACTAGGAAAACAAATCCAGTTATATGTGTTAAAAGGATAATATATCACAAGAAAGTCAGCACTATCCTCGAAATGGAGTGGTTTAGCACTTGAAAAATAAATGTATTTCATGGAATTAATGTATGAAGAAGAAAAACTTGCTATATTCCCTATAGATACAGAAGAATGTACTTCATGAATTTGATTTTTAAAAACTAAACATCCAACAATGTGGAGAAAAGGGAAGCCTTGTGCACCGTTGGTGGCAATGTAAACTGGTACAGGAGCTATGGAAAACAATGTGCAGGTTCCTCAAAAAGTTAAAAATGGAACTACCATATGATCCAGCAGTTCTGCTTCTGAGTTTACATCTGAAGGAAACAAAATCACCATCTCAAAGAGATATCTGCATCCCCATGTTCATTTCAGTACTATGCACAATAGCCAAAACTTGGAAACAACCTAAGTGTCCATGGACAGATGAATGGATATAAAAGATTTTATAGTAGGATATTATTCGTTCATAGCAATGAGGGAAATCCTGCCATTTGTGACAACATGGAAGGAACTTGAGGGCATTATGCTAAGTGAAATAAATCAGACAGGCAAAGACAAATACTGTATGATCTCACTTACATGTGGCATCTAAAACAAAACCAAACACAGAAGCAGACAGTAGATGGTGCTTGCCAAGTTCCGGGGGGTGGGGGATGTGGGGAGATGTTGGTCAAAGGATGCACACTCTCAGTTATAAGATGAAAAAGTTCTGGAGCTCCAATATTCAGCACGGTGATTATAGTTAACAATACTGTTATACATATATTTGAAAGTTGCTAAGAGGAAAAAAAGAAGATCTTACATTTTCTCACCAAAATATTGTAATTATGTGCTGTGAAGGAGCTGTTAACTAACCTTGTTGTAGCGATCATTTCACATATGTGTGTGTATCAAATCATCATGTTATTTAAATTTACACAATGTTATATGTCAATTATATGTCAATAACGTCGGAACTTTATTTTAAATAAAAATATGATAAAACCTCTAAGCAAACTAGAAATAAAAGAGAACTCTGTTAAACCACTCAGAATATCTTTGAAAAGCCTACAGAAACAGGGGCACCTGGGTGGCTCATTCGGTTAAGCATCCTACTCTTGGTTTTGGCTCAGGTCATGACCTCATGGGTTGTGAGATCAAGCCCCACCTTGGGCTCCAGGCTCAGAGGGGAGTCTGCTTGAAAATTCTCTCCCTCTGCCCCTCCCCCCATTCGTGAGTG
>NW_023247532.1:0-2725 GCF_002007445.2 Ailuropoda melanoleuca | reverse complement strand
GGGGGGGCACCATCATTGGGTATAGAAGGTTCTTTCTTTTTTTTAATTTAATTTAAATTAAATTAGCCAATGTATAATACATCATTAGTTTCAGATGTAGTGTTCAATAATTCATCAGTTGCATATAACCCCCAGTGCTCATCACATCATGTGCCCTCTTTAATACCCATCCCTCAGTTGCCCCATCCTCCTACCCACCTCCCATTCTACAACCCTCAGTTTGTTTCCCAGAGTCAAGAGTCTTTCATGGTTTGTCTCCCTCTCTGATTTCTCCCATTCAGTTTTCCCTCCCTTCCCCTATGATCTTCTGCACTATTTCTTATATTCCACACATGAGTGAATAGAAGGTTATTTCTATAAGGGATTTCAGCAGTCATCTACTCTATTTCTGGTATAAATACCAGAAGGAATTTGAGGATCAGAGAAATTTTATAATTAACTAAGGTTATAACTCTAGTCGGTGTCAAAGCTAGGATTAAAATCTAGATTTCCTGATAGTCTCTTAAGTGTGCATTTGGACATTTCATTAATTTGACGTCAGGTTCAAAGTCAATAAAATATTAGTTTTATTTGCACTTCCTCCTGTTCTAGTCATATTAAATATTATCTAATTGTAGTCACTTTTGTCTGATATCTATTGAGCACTTTTTGAACGCCAAGTACCTTGTTGGGCACTAGGATTCGGCAGTGAATAAGGCGAGCATAGTCTCTGCTCTCCTTGAGTTTACAGTCTAATAGAAGCCAGATACTAAACAACTATTTATTATAAGTGTAAATAGTGTTTGGAAAAGTGGAATCTATGAGGGTCCTTATCAGAGCAAGCTTTATTACTTCTGCTTTACAGAGGAGGAAACAAAAATACCTTCCAGGAGATTGTTGGGCAAATATTGTAGCAAGAATCTGGGGGTTTTAATGGTTCAGGATCCTGGACATCTTACACCTTACATGTGTAAATAGAGGATCTTAGGCTCATGTTAGCTTTTAACTATTTTAAAGTTAGAGAACAACAAAATGTACGAGATAAAGTGAAATAGGCAAGGAGGATTTTATTCAAGATTTACTGCAATAAGAGAGAAAGATTGAAATAATTTGCACTGAAACAAAAGGTTGGAAGTTTTAAGTGTTGGGATAGGCTGTGAAAGGTACTTAAGGACATTAGGGTGGAGGTTGGTCAATGTGATTGGGTCCAGTGAATTTTCTAATTGTTGCTCATGGAAATTAGGCTCCTACACTCTCACAGGGACAGGGTCACTATCTTCCTGGATGATTACATTTCAAAGGCATGGCTCCCAGGTCCCTGAGAAAGATACTCCTGGATTGTCAAGCTGGCAAAGGCTGGGAAAAGGGAAAATTTTTACAATTTTAAGTTTTTGATAGTAAATATTCCAAGAAAAGGAATTTCAGGTGCCTATGATCACATCAACCCACCTCCAGAACTAAGGATTTTTTCGATATACCTAAAATTTATTAAGGTAGGCAAGCTAGGCAGTATAACAAATGTAACAAATAAGGATCCTTAAATTTAGTATTTAGTATTCCCAGAAACTTTATGGGGTAAGTTTTGTTATTATCCAATTTTAGAGAAGAGGAAATAAGGGTTCAGAATCATTAAGTGCTTGTCTCAGAGTCACACAGCAAATAATTGAGAGCCATGGGACTCAGCCCTAGGCGGGATGCTTCCAGAGCCTGTGTTCTTATTCGCTGATTCTTTGATGCCTTGGAAAGTTCTAAGGATCTAGAGGCTTATATTAGTTTCCTATTGCAGCTGTAACAAATTACGACAAATATAATAAAACAACACAGATTTATTATTTTTCAATTTTGATGGTCTGAGGTCCAAAACTGGTCTCGCTGAGCTGAAATCAAGGTGTTGTCAGAACAGCATTCCCTACAGAGGCTTTGGAGGGGAATCCATCTTGGTATTTTCCACTTCTGTAGGCTGCCCACATTCCCTGTCTTGCGTCTTCCTTTCATTTTCGAAGCCAGCAATGGGCAGTATGATCTATCTCCCACCACATCACTCTGACACTTCCGCCTCGCTTTACCACATTTTTTCCCACTTTTGTTGAGGTATAATTGAGAAACAAAAGAATGTGTATTTTGGAATGTACAGTGTAATGTTTTGATGTTCTTATACATTTTGAAATAATTACCACAATTAAGTCGATTAACATACCCATCACCCCAGATAGTTATTGTGTGTATGTGTGGTGAGCACATTTAAGATCTGTGTTCCTTTTCATGTTTAAGGACCCTTGGGATTATATTGAGTTCACCTGGGTGAGCAAAGATAATCTTCCCATCTCCATTTTGGTTTATTAGCAACTTTAATTCCATTTGCAACCTTAATTTCTCTTCGCCATGTAGCTTAGCACATTCCCAAGTTGAGGGGACTATGACATGGACTTCTTTGGTGGGCCATTATTCTGCCTACTTCTAGCTCAAGTCTTAGAGGGACGGTAGTGATCAGTTTTCACCTCCAGGTAAATCCCTGGTTCTGAAGACAGCATAAAAAAGCTTTTCCCAGGGCACCTGGGTGGCATAGGCTGCTAAGCCCCTGACTCCTGGTTTCGGCTCTGGTTGTGACCTTGGAGTCATGAGATCGAGTCCCGCAATGGGCTTCACTCTCAGCATGGAGTCTGCTTGAGATTCTCTCTCCTTCTCTCTCTGTCTCTCCTGCTCATGCTCTCTCTCTCATAAAATAAATCTTTAAGAAAAAAAAAAA
>NW_023247531.1:0-2725 GCF_002007445.2 Ailuropoda melanoleuca | reverse complement strand
TTATTTATTTATTTATTTATTTTATGCATTTACAATTATTTGTTTATAAATAAATCCATGAGCTTCACATAAAGAACTACTGAGGGAGGAAGCATAGTAAAAATCTATTTAACGAATGTTCAATGACATTACTTATAAACGTTGTCAATTGGTAATTTTATCTAGAATGTGCAATAAAATAGGAAAATATTAAGTTAATGGATTCAATAACAAGCCCATTATTACTGAAGCTATAGCATGACTTCTGCAGCCCTAAAGATTATAGCTGAGCAACAGAAGGGGAAAAAAAGTAGATCATCCATTACATTGAGCAGTTAATGATATTTTATTGCATTATTTATCAAATACTGTGGATGTTATTTGTAGCTGCAAGCTTGACCTTAGCTAATCATAATTTGATGAATGTGTATATCGTAAAGCCACTATGACAAAATGCCCTATTGTTTTATGAAGCAGGAACATGAACTAGTATTATGAAATTCAGTAAGAGTGTAGTTTCAAGATATTAATGCTCAGACACTTATGTGCAAGACAGAATAGATGCTTATAATTCAGACACGGCTGCTGAAATTTCTTTCTCCTTCAGTAATATAAATATTCAAGCCATCTATCTTGAATGATTCCTGCAAAGCATTTTTATAAATGCACCAGGAAGACTGTAATGATAATATATTATTAAAATACTAGAGTTCTCATTCAATCAGGAAGAAAAAAATCAGAAGCTTTTCACAAAGCTTTATGAGTTTGTATTTAATTAGATTTGAATATATATTTTGGAGAGAAAATATAAATGTGATAAAGAAACCAATACCTACTGTATAATTTTTAATTTTATCATCCTCCTAGGAAAAGAAATGCACTATGATTTCTAAGATGAGAAGAATTACTTCATTTTGCATATATTTTTGTAAAGATTTGGAATGAGAAGCTAGCTCGTTAGGACTCTTTCTTTTCATATGAAAAGTAATATTGGTGCCAAAGAAACAATATTTTAAAGCAAGCATATAATTTTTAAAGCAGCTCTTAGATATCAAATCAAAAAAGTTACTTTACGCATGGGCTACCTCGATTTATCAGAGAAGGAGATAATAGAAATTAAATAAGAACTACCTCCCAATTAAGAGATCTTTCCATTGAACCATGCTGCCCAACAGTGCAACTTGATGATTGATAAACTCCCTGGCTTCATTTCTAAATAAGATTGATTTTCTCCTGGCAGTATATGGAAAGAACTTACTAGTTATATGTGAACCTCACTGAAACTACTGAGTCTAAATACCAAATTATTATGTTTTACAACTTGCTATGTCTAATCCTGGGGAGTTATTTTCTCCTACAACACAGCTGTCAAAATTTTATATCATTTCCAAATGAATGTTTTATGTGATAAGTTGAGTTATTGTTTAAGAAATGTTCATTTTTCTCTTCTGTCTCCAGAGGTACAGTATATTTCCCCGGAATGATGACTTTGGGTATGGCCATGTGAATTGCTTTGGCCACAAGAAAAAAATGTGAGAGCACAGAAGCCTTAAATATGCTTGTGCAATTTGATTTGGCTTATGTCTTCCTCTGATCTTCTGTGAGAGAGCATGCACTCCAGTAACAGCTTTATTCAGCCTGGCTCCAGATTGAGACTCTTGAAGCTGACTTGGACACACTGAGATCTTAAAACTGTGCTTAGCTGAACCACAGCCTGAAGTGGAATCACTACGGTGATTCCAGCAGAATCCAGCAGTACCACTCAAAGATTTGTGAGTTTTATGGTTAGCTAGAATTTAAAAGTTTTTTTTTAATGCAGCATTACTGTAGAGCTCACAAATACACACATGACTTTATGGAATATTATTATTAAAACTATTATATTTTTTGAAGTTAAATTTATTTTAACTTGGATTAAATTCATATGTCTAAGGTCTGCTATTATATATTTTATTATTGGGTAGTGAGTTAGTAATTGTACTCTAATCTGGGCAGATGTTTATGGGAAGTAAAAAACTAGCAGAAATATTTCATATTATGTATATAAAATTCATTTAACATTTCTAAATAAGATTATAATACATGTTTATCAAGTCTGCAAAGGATTATGCATTTGAGGGCATGCTTAAAATTACATATACACAGAAGTAGCAAACATTTTGGAATGCCAGTTTTTAACACAAAATTTGAATCACTGCCTGATAAAGATGTTCAAAATGAATTTGGGACTTATATTCACAACCTTATTTTTCATATGTGTTTTTTTAATTGATAAACAGATAAATGAGCCCAGTTCTGCACCTTTAAAATCTGATAAGTAACAAAAAATAGTTTTAGAACAAGGGATTAGAACATCATATGAGAAACTAAGGCTCAAGAAAACTAACATCAGACCCAGAGACACAGAACTTTCATATGATAGAACCAAGAGTTGATTCCAGTTTTTCAGATTCTATGACCCCCATACTCTCCATGTATTAACCACATGAAACTACCTTCTTTACCTTTTATAAATAAACATCCTATTTTCCAGAAAGGATTTATTTACTTTTATAAAAGATTTTATTTATTTATTTATTTATTTATTTATTTATTTATTTGATGTAGGGAGAGAGAGCACAAGCAGGGGAAGCAGCAGGCAGAAGAAGGAGAAGGAGAAGCAGATTCCCCGCTAAGCAGGGAGCCCAATGCGGGGCTCAATCCCAGGACCCTGGGATCATGACCTGAGCTGAAGGCAGACACTTAA
>NW_023247530.1:0-2723 GCF_002007445.2 Ailuropoda melanoleuca | reverse complement strand
TGATGTGGGGCTCGATCCCATAACGCCGGGATCACGCCGTGAGCCGAAGGCAGACGCTTAACCGCTGTGCCGCCCAGGCGCCCCCCTTGGTCATAATCTTGGGGATGCAAGTGAAAACAACAATTAGGAGAATTTTCACCCATCAGATTAGCAAAAATGAAGATTAAATAGCCAGTAGGATATCCGTGATACCGTCACTTTGGAGAACAATTAGGCAGGTTCCAAAAAAACCTAAAAGTGCATATTCATTTCGTTTCCAGATCTATACCCCAAAGAGGAAACTCATCTAACTGCTTAAGCAGGCCTGCACAAAGCTGCTTCTCAATCAGCGGTGTTTGTGAGAGTAAAACATTTGAAACAACCTAAATGAAAAAAATATAATGAAATATCCTAACAGAATAAATATAATGGGGTTTGTTCATACAATGGAACATAATCCAGAAGTAAAAAAATAAATGAATACAGTCTCTCTACATAAACATGGATAGATCTCACAAACATAATATTAAGTGGAAATACTGCAGAACAATATAATTTTATGATGCGACTTATTTAAATGTGGAAAGCAACACAAAAATAAAAATATGCATTATCTATGAATACATAAATGTATATCCAATATGATATATACATAATAAATATACATATTGACGATATCAAATAAATATATTATAAATAAAACATATCAATATATTATATAGCAATATAAAATATATGTTTATATAAAAATTATCTATCTATCTATCATCATCATCTATCCAAGTATCACAATGGATGGGAAGGTTTAATAGCAAAGTGCTGGTAGGAGTTGCTTCTGAGAAGCAGGGACGAAATTGAGTTGGAGCATAGGAGAAGAATAAGGGCACTTGAATTTGATTTGTAATGTATTATTTCCTTAAAAATTTAAAAATGTCAATATACAATCACGTGTGTGTGTGCGTGTGTGTGTGTTCATGTGCGTGTGAGATGCAGGAACAGGCTTTTAATTTTATCCTTTGAGGTTTTTAAAAAGTTCTCAAAACTATTATTAATGAAGAAGATTACCGCTTCTTACCAAGGGGAGAAATGTGGAACTTTGCAAATCTACTCCTTTTAACTAGAGTGAGAAGGCTACCCTGAGTTGAAAAGCGTTTCAAAGGGTTAGCTTTAGCAGAATTTGGTATAACAGCATGCACAAGTATACAATATGAAACTACAAATGAGTAACTACGTTTGGAAATGACCCCTGGGCAGACACATTCATTTGGAACCACAAAACTTTTAAAAAACAATGCGCTCAAAGAAGGCTTTAAGTAAACACTTGCTGAATTGGATATGCATGATGATTGCAGCTAATTGTATTTTTAATAGAATTATTCTTTGGTGTCTAGGAAAAGGAAGTTGAAAAGCAGGAAATAAATTATTTTTTACATTAAGTCTAAATTTCGGACTGGTTCCGATTGTGATGGAAATTGCTTTGTTGAAGGTTTTTCTGCTGTTCAGATGGGTGGCCATGGAGCAAAAGCACTTAGTGAATTAGAGGGGAACCAATACACTTATAATTTTGAAGGCAAAGGCAGGGATTTGCAGAAGTAAACATTTCCACTCAATAATGTTCAGGAAACCAGACCTCTTGCTGCTTTGATTTGCTAGAGTAAAAAAATCCAAAGACACTGCTGGAGATTCTCTGATTTCTTTTAAACGGAAATGATTGAGATAGTTTAATGATGATGCAATCATAGATTTCTGTATCTCAGAAACCTGTTTTTGCTACATATCATTAAAGATCTGTTTCAGTAGTAAATTATTCCAAGGATTATTAGTAGTGATTCTGGGTGTGATTCTGTATGCAGGGTGAGCCACTGATGTAGAAACAGCACTTGTGGTTCAGTGAGGAGGAGTCACACAAATAGAAGACTGAATTTGTTCTTGTTTCGCCACTACCTCCTCCTGTCCAGCTCATCCCTCATTTTGGTTCCAGGTTAAATCTCTCAAGGAATCTCTGATGCTGTCATTCCCTTTCTTGGAAATGTTCAAGGATACCTCACTTTCCGCCGAATTAAGAACAAACTTAGGAGCCTCTGCTAATGCTCTTCCCTAGTGTTATTCCCCACTGCTCTACAGCATGCCAGGCCAAGTGATTTGGTTTTTTCCACCTTTATTGAGGCAGTCTGAGTGGGTTAGCTTTGGGATATTTTCTGAGTAATTCTCACCTTTTGCTCATTCTTTTTCCCTTACTTGTCATACTTCTCCTGTTCATTTTATCTGTTCTAGACATTACAAGAAATATCTTAAAACTCATAACCTCCACACAACCTTTCTTAATTCCACGCCATGGAAACACTATACTTCTTCCATAGCATTTGAAGAATGGGTTATCTGTATATTCATGGGTTTTTGAGTATTTATTCAGTCTTTTTCAGTCCATTGCAGGCTTCACCAGCATTGGACTTATGACTTATTTATATTTATGTCCCTCACAGCAGCTAGCACTGTGCCCTACAAATAGTAAGTGCTTAGTTAATGTTTAATTAATGATTACCTGATTGAGAATGCAGTTGTATGGAAATGTTGGCCCTAGTCAGCTATTAACTGACCTGACTTCAAATGCCAATTTCTTTTTTTTTAATAATAATTTCTTATTACATTATGTTAGTCACCATACAGTACATTCCTAGTTTTTGATGTAAAGTTCCATGATTCATTACTTGGGTATAACACCCAGTGCACCATGCAATACATGC
>NW_023247529.1:0-2722 GCF_002007445.2 Ailuropoda melanoleuca | reverse complement strand
TTTTTTTCCTTTGGTATCAGGCTTATAGTTTCTTTGTTCATTTGTTGGTTTATTTGTTTCCTTGTCTCATTTTTTGTATCAGCCTTCTTTTTTTTCTTTTTTCCTTCTTTCTTTCTTATTCTTTGGAATTAGGTTTACAGTTTTTTGTCTGTTTCTTTGCCTTTTTGTTCCTTTTTCTTTTCTCTTTTCTTAGATCAGACTTTTTTGTTTGTTTGTTGTTTTTCTTCCAGGCTTATCTTAGCAAATAAATCAAAGCACACCTAGTTAAAGGTCCATGGCAAGCAAGGAGGAACTCTATAGAGGACTGACCTGTGGGAAAGAGCAGCCAAAACACAACAGCAGAGTGCACACAGCATACACCAAAAACACTTCCTGAAGCACTAGGACTTGAACAGTGTATGGCCCCATCTTAATATAGTATTACTCTCAGGAGCAGGAAGCATACAAGCTTTCATAAGCAAAAGACAGAAACATAGACATAACAACAAGATGGAGGAATTCTCTCCAAAGCAAAGATCAAGAAGAAATCACAGCCAGGGATTTGCTCAAACATATATAAGCTATATATCTGAACAAGAATTCAGAACACCAGGGATGCCTGGGTGGCTCAGTCAGTTAAGCGTCTGCCTTTAGCTCAGGTCATGATCCCAGCGTCCTGGGATCAAGCCCTGCATCAGCTAGGAGCCTGCTTCTCCCTTTGCCTGCCTCTCCCCCTGCTTGTGCTGTCTCTTTCTCTCTGACAAATAAATAAATAAATAAATAAATAAATAAATAAAATCTTAATTAAAAAAAGATTTTAGAACAATTTAGTCATAAGAATATTAGCTGGGATTGAAAGAAGCATAGAAAACACCAGAGAAACCCTGGCTGCAGAGATAAAAGACATAAAAGTAGTCAGGCAAAAATAAAAAATGCTATAATTGAGATGCAAAACTGACTGCATGTAATCACAACAAGGATGCAAAAAGCAGAGGATTGAATAGATGATAGAGAAGATAAAAGTATGGAAAATAATGACGCTGAAAAGACGAAGGAAAGAAAATTATTAGATAATGAATATAGACTTAGGGAAATCAGCGATTCCACAAAGCACAATAATATCCATATCATAGAGAGTCCCAGAAGAAGAAGAGTGGGAAGAAGGAGCAGAAGGTTTATTTGAACAAATTGTAGCTGAGAACTTCCCTAATCTGGGGAAGGAAGCAGGCATTCAAGTCCAAGAGGCACAGAGAACTCCCCTAAAAATCAACAAAAACAGTTCAACACCAAGACATATCAGAGTGAAACTTGCAAAATACAAAGGTAAAGAGAGAATTTTGAAAGTAGCTAGGGACAAAATGTCCTTAACCTACAAGAGTAGACACATATGGTTAGCACCAGATCTGTCCACAGAAACTTGGCAGATCAGAAAGAAGGGGCATGACATATTCAACATGCTAAAAGGGAAAAATATGCAGCCAAGAATACTTTATCCAGCAAGACTGTCATTCAGAAAAGAAGGAGAGATAAAGAGTTTTCAAGACAAGCAAAAACTTAAAAAGTTCATGAACACTAATCCAGCTCTGCAAGAAACACTAAAGGGAACCCTTTGAGTGGGAAAGAGAGACCCAAAGCAACAAAGATTAGAAAGAAAGAGAGACAATCTACAGGAACAGCAACTTTATGGGTAATACAATGGCACTAAATTCATATCTATAAGTAATTACTCTGAATGTAAGTAGATTCAATGCTCCAATCAAAAGACACAAGGTATCAGAATGGACAAAAAAAGAAAGAACCATCAGTATGCTATCTACAAAAGACTCATTTTAGAACCTAAGACACCTCCAGATTGAGAGTGAGGGGCTGAAGAACCATCAATCATGTTAATGGACATCAAAAGAAAGCTGGAGTAGCCATAATTATATCAGACAAACTAGTTTTTAAACTAAAGGCTGTAATAAGAAATGAAGAAGGGCATTATATCATAATAAAGGGGTCTATCCAACAAGAAGATCTAACAACTGTAAATATTTATTCCCCTAACTTCAGAGCAGCCAAATATATAAATCAATTCATAACAAAGTTAAAGAAACTCATTGATAATAATACAATAATAGTAGGGGACTCTAACACCCCACTCACAGCAATGGACAGATCATTAAGCAGAAGATCAACAAGGAAACAATGACTTAGAATGACATCCTGGACTAGATGGACTTAACAGACATATTCAGAGTATTTCTTCTTAAATCAGCAGAATACACATTCTTTTCAAGTGCACAAGGAACATTCTCCAGAATAGATCACATACTGGTTCACAAATCAGGCCTAAACCAGTACAAAAAGACTGAGATCACACCATGCATATTTTCAGACCACAGCACTATGAAACTTGAAGAAAAAAACTGAAAAGACCACAAATATGTGGAAGTTAAAGAACATCTCACTGAAGAGTGAATGGGTTAACCAGGAAATTAAAGAAGAAATTTTTAAAAATACATGGAAGCAAATGAAAATGAAAACATGACAGTCCAAAACCTTGGGATACAGCAAAGGTGACCCTAAAAGGCAAGTATATAGCGATACAGGCGTTCCTCAAGCAGCAAGAAAATCTCAAACACACAACCTAATCTTACACCTAAAGGACCTGGAAAAAGAACAGCAAACAAAGCCTAAAACCAGCATAAGGGAAATAATTAAGATCAGAACAGAAATAAATGATACAGAAATAAAAAAAAAA
>NW_023247528.1:413-510 GCF_002007445.2 Ailuropoda melanoleuca | reverse complement strand
ATTTCTCAATCTCATAAAAGCCATCTATGAAAAGCCTACAGCAAATATTATTCTCAATGGGGAAAAGCTGGTAGCCTTTCCCTTAAGATCAGAAACA
>NW_023247528.1:0-256 GCF_002007445.2 Ailuropoda melanoleuca | reverse complement strand
TGACATGATACTCTATATGGAACACCCAAAAGAATCCACTCCCAAACTATTAGAAGTTATAGAGCAATTCAGTAATGTGGCGGGATACAAAATCAACGCAAATCAGTTGCATTTCTATACACGAATAATGAGACTGAAGAAAGAAAAATTAGGGAATCCATCCCATTTACAATAGGACCAAAAAGCATACGTTACCTTGGAATTAACTTAACCAGAGACGTAAAGGATCTATATTCTAGAAACTATAAATCACTCT
>NW_023247527.1:0-2721 GCF_002007445.2 Ailuropoda melanoleuca | reverse complement strand
GACCAGCAAGGGGATGGCTAGGGGCAGGAAAGATTCTCATGAAGAGAAGGAAGTTCAAGAAAGTGATCCTAAAACTATGTATGAACTCCTGTGTCCATCTCCGAGCTGCACATGCATGGATCTGACCCAAAACAGCATACAGGAGGCACTGAGAACTGCTCCACAGGGTGGACCACTACCCGAGTCTCAGACTGCTCTTTGAAAGCTGTACTGACTTTGGAATCACAGCCCACAGAAGGCAGAAGAGGGAATAGCTACCAAACCTAAACTGCTTGATTGCCCGCGAAAACCAATGAGTAAACCACCGTTCTCCATAGGGTTTAAATAAGACCTAGAGCCCTATAGCGTAATATTCAAAATGTCCAGGATCAAATCCAAAGTTATTCAACATATAAAGAACAAGGAAAATCTTGACCTTTCTCAAGAGAAAAGACAATCAATCAATGGCCATAAATACAGATGTTGAAATTAGACTTTTAAATAGCTGTTAAAATCATTTACTTATTAGCAAATGCAGCTTGTATTATCCTCTTACTGTTTATCATACTTTCCTTCAAATCAATACTCAAAGTTGTAACATTCAATGATCTTTCTATTAATGGATATACATGTTCTTGCTGCTTTTACTTTAAATCTTTTATTATTTGCTGGGGCACCTGGGTGGCTCAGTCGGCTAAACAGCCAACTCTTGATTTCAGCTCAGGTCATGATCTCAGGGTCTTAAGATGGAGCCCCATGTCAGGCTCCATGCTCAGCATGGAGTCTGCCTGTCTCTCTCCCTGACCTTCCCCCCAGTTCACATGTGCTCTCTCTCTCTCAAATAAATAAGAAAAAATCTTTTATCACTTACTAATTATTTATCTTTTCATGTCTGCTCACCTTTTTCTATGTATGTTATCCAAATATACATTCTTATTTGATTTTCCCTAAACAATTGAAATAGCCTCAGCTCTTTCCTTACCTCATCTTTCCACACTTCTGTTCATCCTACACACAATGGCTTCCTGAAGCACAGATTAGATCATATTTATTGACTACCTATGACCCAGAGTTTATGCTAACCATGGGAGACAGATGTTATGAGTGTTCAGTACCTACCTTCACAAATTCAGGTCCAGAGGAAAAGACCAACATGTAAACATATGATTATAACACACTGAAAAACTCTTACCACAGTTTTCTTATCTATAAGATAGAAGCAATAATTGTACATACTTCCCAGAGAATGGAGTGGATTTATAACGATAGCATATTTAGCATGTAGGCTGACACATGGTAATCATACAATAAACACTAGCCATTAATATAATTAACTGCGAAATGCCAAGTATAGTGTTACAAGCCATGATTATTCTAATTTTCAGGAGTAGTGAATTCAAGTGAATTAAATCAATTTTTCAAGCCACCCAATGAGTCAAGGAATCTTGAACAAAGCCAAAACTCTGAAGTCTGTTTACCGAGATCTCTCATAAAGGATTATGATTTTCCAAATAAAATAAACTATGTCCTTTTAATTTTATCATCCATTTCCAACATGCTTTTGAAGATGTTTCCAAGATGAATTTCAGCAGAAGATGATTCTCATTTTCTTCTCAATCATGCAGTTTATACAGAGCAGCACAATGACATAATCTCCACATTCTATTTTACTATACTATGCCTTATAATTCTTGCCAGCACTCACAGCTCAGACACTTTTTTCTCTTCCAATAGTCATACATATTTATTGGCATAAAATGAAATCTCTTCTTCAACAAAATGAATTATGAATATTATATATAAAAAATAATAGCTATAATGAAAGGGCAGACAGGAAAATAAGACCCAAAACTCTTAACATCCTGAGGATTTGAAAAATAAAATGACATTATGCTTTTCTGAACCCCAAACATAATCTCTGAAGTGTCCCAAAGAAAGCCTGGAGGATATGGATAAGAATCAAAAGCTATCATCCATTTCCAAACATGCCCAGAAAAATATGTTCTCTCCAAGCTGCCAAGATAAATGCAAAACAGAGGTTTTATTTTTTTTCTCACATTATGGCTTTTCAGATGTGTCCCAGAATAATTTTAAAAGTAGACAGGCTGCCCTTATAAACAGGAATGTATAAGATTCTTGCAGTGCAGGAGGGGATGAAAACAACAGAATGCAAAGACCTCGGTCCTGAAAGAGCACCGCACATAACTGGCTACAGGATTCTGCACAAGGTACTGAATCATTTTGGAATGATTCAAAGCTATGGATTTAATGGATCCAAAGCTATGGATAGGATGGATTCAAAGCTATTAAAGTTAGGAGTAATGACATCTCTTCTTGCCTATCTCAGTCCGTTGTTACTAACATTAGTAACTAGCATTTGTGCAACAATCTAACAACTACCTTTTTCCTCACAAATATTATTTTATTTAGTTACTACAACACCCTGTGAACTGGCTATTGCTGCTACTACCGTCGTTACGTTCTTTTGACATATGAGGAAGCAGGAGTTCAAAGGATTTTTAACCAAGCTGCTTAAAGTAGAGTGAGTGGTAAATTGGGAATCAACCCACATCTCCTAACTCCGTTCCTTTGCTTGAACCAATGGATTATAATTCTGTGAATGCAAGGACTTCTTATTATCATGTCCTCAGGGCTGAGCATCATCCCAGGTTCATAGTAACCACTCAGTAAATAGCTGATATACTCAGTGGAACTAAGATACCGCTGTGGGTGGTTCCGTTC
>NW_023247526.1:0-2208 GCF_002007445.2 Ailuropoda melanoleuca | reverse complement strand
ATCATTTAGACATTTATGGGTAGGGATGAAACATCACATCTCAAAGTACCCTCCTCCTACAGAGGGAGTCCTCCTCTGCCTAAAAGCTTTTAACTGACACACAAGCTATCACTGGCAGAAGGCTAGGAAATTGGTAAAATTGGTGGTGGGAAAGACCTCTCTTATTTTCAACACGAGCCCTGTGATCAACTACAGAGAGAGGAATGAGAGCAACTGTATTCGCTATGACTGAACTGTGTCCTTTCTCCATTATTTCTCTCTATGTGAAAGATTCAGGTTGTATCAAACATTTTAGGTTTTGTGTGAGAGAGTGGCTGAACTGCCATTATCTAATGACGATGGGACTTTATACATCCCCTGTGTTAGGATCACAAGTTTTTACCCTTGTGATACAGGACAAAGTGAGAGTTGAGGTATACTAGATGTACACTGTGCCAGTAATCTTCCATTTGCCTCTGCAGATCCACTCTCTACCCATCTTTACTCTCCTCATTGCCTTGCAGGCTGACCCATATGGACTACATCCGTGGTCCCTGTGCAACCTGACTTTCAGTTGTGTTCGGCCAGTGGGGATCCTAGGCAAGAGATTAGAGGGAGGAAATTAAGATCAGAATGCTTGTTCTTTCCTTGTGAAGGTGCCATTAACTGGTTATGTTGATTGATGTTGACTACTCTTTTTCAAGGTAGATACCGTGAAAGGCTCTCTTTCCTTCTTGCCTCCAGCAGCTCTACTCATTTTCTTGGGCTAAGGTCAATGACAGCTCTGCTCCTGCTTCTAGCCTTATGGTTCCTCTATTTCCACTGCCCTGTTGCATGTGGCCCACCCACACATTTATAATTAATGCCTTTTAAATAAACCCTCCACAATTAAGTTAATTTGATGGTGTCCTCTGTTTTCTATTTAGATCCTGACTAATGGAGCTGTGTTACATATTAGTTGATGTTGAGACTTAAACAAATGGTAAGACTAATGGGCTGGGAGTTCTGCTGGTTTCCAGGTAACATTTTTGGCTTGTAATAGCTTCATCTTCTTGGTTAATAGTGTACCACTGACAATAAACAGGGTCTTGGCAATCCCTTCAGTTAA
The DNA here is from genome assembly GCF_002007445.2 of Ailuropoda melanoleuca. NCBI lineage: Eukaryota > Metazoa > Chordata > Mammalia > Carnivora > Ursidae > Ailuropoda > Ailuropoda melanoleuca. The sequence goes on along the minus strand of NW_023247526.1, from coordinate 1,121 downwards.
ATCTTACCATTCAATTCTTTATCTCCCAGGAAAAAAAGTGCCCTTCCGATTAGAATGAGATGGAAGTTAAGGAAAGCAGAGGATAATAAAGACAACAGGCAATGGCAGAGACATAGGAGTTGAAGCTGGACCTTGCAAAGGTAATACAGTAGACAGAGCAGTAGAATGATGGAATAAAGTATTAGATATGAGTAATGATTATTTTAGGCTGTCACTTCCCAAGGAAAAGAAGTGGGAATAAAGTGATAATGTACATAATTATTGTCATTCCCCCTCCCCCATCTTGGGAGTTTTGGTTAGTTGACATAACTTTCAGAATTATAGGGCTGGAAGAACAAAAGCTGGATTCAGGGCTAACAAAGGAAGAATGGCTCTAAGAAATACACTAGAATTTTAGTGGGGACTCCAACAGACTGTATCCCAAGAGTAGGGTGAAGCTGAAACTAACAAACCCTTCAAAGGAAGTGAGGTCCAACTTTCAAGCACTTCCATTCTTGATTAGATTAAGGTTGATACAATCATAGAACAGCCTATAGAATGTTAAATACATAGATATGGACTCACATATGTATGAACAAATGATTTATAAAAACAATGGCACTGGAATGTAGCTGGTAAAGCATGATATTTTTAAATAACTGATGATGGGTTCATTGAATACCCACATGAGAAAGAAAATACTGATTCCTAACTAAATCATGCCCTAAAATTAATTTCAGAAAGCGTGTGAATCTAAATGTGAAAAATAAAGCAAGAACATTTCTACAAGATAATTTAGGAAAATATCTTTATAACTTTGAATTAAGAAAAGATTTCTTCAAATGCCCATGGGATGATGGCAGAGGTTGGGTGATGCATTTACAAACCAAGAAAAGCCAAGGATTGTTGGCAAACGTCAGAAGCTAGAAGCAGCAATGAAGGCTTCTCTTCTATGGGTCTCAGAGGGAACATAGCCTTGCAAGTACCTTGATTTCAGACTTCTAGACTTCAGAACAGTGAGCAATAAATTTCCATTGTTTCAAACCACCCAGTTTGTGGTTCTTCATTACAGAAGTCCCAGGAATCTAATTAAGGCCCAAAGGGGAAACAATCCAAATACCCATCAAGAATAAAATAGATAA
>NW_023247525.1:0-2721 GCF_002007445.2 Ailuropoda melanoleuca | reverse complement strand
TTTTTTTTTTTTTTTTTTTTGAGAGAGAGAGAGAGCAGGTGTGAGTGAGGGGAGGAGTAGAGGGAGAAGGAGAGAGAGAATCTCAAGCTGACTCCCTACTGAGCACAGAGCCCTGTGCAGGGCTCCATCTCACAACCCTGAAATCATGACCTGAGGCAAAATCAAGACTAGGACGCCTAACCAATTGAGCCAACCAGGTGCCCCAGAAATGGTGAAATTTTAAATATATATCAACATAATAAATTTAAATTGTGGAAATGAAAAATTAAATATTTATTTTACTTAATAAAATAAATTATATAAAGTTAATTATGTATCACTCAGACTTTGTTAAGCTCTACAAATAAAACATCGTTTAGTTCTTATTAGCCAGTGTTACAACTGTTACTAGTATTATCTCCATTTTAACTGAGAAACTGACACATTGAGCATTTATTAAATTGTCCACAATAACAAAGATAATGGGTAGCATTTTACTGTAAGTCCTTAGAATATACTGTGTTCTTATTGTTGGATGGAACTCTTGATAATTGCTGGAATAACCTTTATTTCTAACAACCGAAAAAGAATATTTCCAAACTTGATCATGTTACCCATTGCTTGCAACATTTTAGTAGACCCCCATTGCTTACTGTGGATGACAAAGCCTGAGTGCCATTCCTGTTCCAAGTTTTAAGCTTTATCTTATATGCTGTCGTGCACCTCTCCTGACTCAGATACCTTACTCTTTTAACATCTTTTTATCCATTGTTCCAATGTATTTTTTATTCGCCAAGTCAAATAAAAATTAGATGAATGCATGAATAAATGAAGCAACTCATGGACTGAAGAAACTGAACAGTCAACGTCTTAACAACATGGGTATGAACTGTGTGGATACACTTATATGTGGTTTTTTAAAAATTAATTAATTTATTTGAGAGAGAAAGTGGGGGGAGGGGCAGAGAGAGAAGAAGAGGAAGACACTATCCAGCAGACTCCCCGCTGAGCACAGAGCCCAATGTGGGACTCCATCTCATGACCCTGAGATCATGACCTGAGCCAAAGCCAAGAGTTGGACACTCAACCAACTAAGCCACACAGGTGCCCCAATGTGGATTTTTTTTTTCAGTAAATACAGTACAGACTCAATGTATTTTCTACTCCTTATGATTTTCTTAATAACATTTTCTTTTCTCTAACTTACTTTATTGTAAGAGTACAGTATATAATACATTAACATAGAAAATATGTGTTCACATTATATTGACTGTGTTATCAGGAAGGCTTCTGGTCAATAGTAGGGTTGTAGTAGTTAAGCTTTTGGGGAATCAAAAGTTATACATGGATTTTTACCTGTGCAGGGGATTCGGCACCCTTAACTTCCATGTTGCTCAAGGGTCAGCTGTAGTTCAAAGAGAAATCAGTAGATTTCCATTGTTAACAGGCCCAAATCTCTTTATTTGATTAAAATGTACCTCCCATCAGAATCTACTCAATCCTCCACAAATGTGCATGCACACACATAAACACTTTCATATGTCCCCACATTATTTTAAATCTCAATGTGTTTACTACTGAAATTAGATGCTTGCATAGAAAAAGTTTTTTTAAATAAAACTTAATGTATGTCTCCACTATTCTATGACAAATAGTTTATTCACAAAACTCATAAAAATCTGCAAGATTGAGATTATTTTGAAAATTAACCATATGAAATTTTAAGTTCTGATTATACATAATTTGCTCTCAAGAAGGCTAATTGGGGCTGTGGTTAAAACAGTCTTCGAAGTCAGTAGGACCATGGTTCAAATTCTATCTTTTCTACTTAATAGCAGTATGACTTTGGGAGTAAAAAAAAATCTTACCAAAAAGCAAGCAATTACTAAATATTTACTCAAATCAATATTATTATGACTAATCAAATAAATAATAATATGTATATTTAAATACCTCTACTGATTATGTGTTTACATGTTTAAAATTATTCCAATTTACAAGGATATACATTTAATGCTTTTTCAACTTATTATTTGAAATAGACAGGAACAGTATGTTATAAACAGTACTCATCCTACTCTCTAAAATACTATGTTAGCAATGTTCACCTATAGTGAAAACATGTACTGAGTTTCCCAGAGCTATCCTAGATCATGTATTGTCCCAACATCCCATTCAGGTTAACATTTTTTCCAGAAGAAAAGTGTTCTTATTTGGACAATAAGTTATATGGGCATCCTAGATTCCCATGATTAGATGAAGTATTTAAAAACCCAACAGAAATAAATTAAAACTAACAACTATTTCAATGTTGTAATTAAATACCACTACTAGTAATCTATAATTTTATGTGAAGACTCCATGTAAAAATCTGGCTTAAAATTTTCGAATATTTCTAGCTTTGTTGAAACAACTTTTATTTTTTAATTTTCAAAAGCAATCAGAAAATTTTGAAGCATTTTAATTTTACTGTTTAACATCTACAAATAATATGTTCATAACAAATGTAGTTATCCAGTCTTCATTTCAATCACATTCATAACATGCTTTCACTATTACTTTGGGCTTTAAGTTCAATTATTTACCCTTAAATATACATAAAGAGATATGCTTATTTATGCATGCATATGTATTGTCTATTCAAAACACAGAAACAACTACAGCACTTTAAGAGAGTGTGCGCATGTGAGCAAGGTGTGGGGCAGACAGAGAGAGAGAGAGAGAATGGGGCTCAATCTCAGA
>NW_023247524.1:0-2720 GCF_002007445.2 Ailuropoda melanoleuca | reverse complement strand
GGGGGGGGGTGTGTGCATGTTTGAAACAAAGCAAAAACTTTCAAAAATTTTTAACATTGTTGTTACAAGTTAACACACATCGAAATTTTTCTGCTCAAGTAAACTCGATACAAAGTTTTGTGATGCTAGTGTTTTATAATGCATAGTATTGTTTCAAAATATTTAAAATTAACACCTACTTCAGTCTCTCCTGGAAATTTGACTCTGTTCCCATCAAGATTGCATCATATCCCTGTTACCTCTTTAAGTTGCGGAAGGTTGAAAATCAGAGACCTTTATTTGGTATCTTAATGCTTTTATTACATTTAAAAATAAGTACCCCGAAAAAGTACCATTATTAGGTAACAGAATATGGTAATTATTCACTTTCTTCTTAGTTAAATTTGTTTGAGTTAATCTTGAGGATTTTGGGAAATCAGCATCATGAATAAACCGTATTGATAGAACTGTTCTTAGTTGGCTTCGTATTAAGTCATTTTCTCTTTGAAAGTGTAACTCAGTCACTTTGACAGCAAATTGAAAATACTTTTGATTTGAATTTTTCCACTAGTTGTCCAAATTCCTAATTCTGAAGTATGAAATGGGAATATTATAGCATCGTGCATGAGTTAAATAAATGTTACTATATAATACATGTATATCATTATTAGCTTTAAAAAGAAAGGTTCTTTTTAAAAGCAGCACTAGGCAATTTGTTCAGTCTTTCCCTTTAGTTAAACGTAGTAAGAAATTATTGGTTTGTGATACAGGACAAGAAAGGAAAGATGTGCTCTGCAATGTTTGAAAGACATACTATTATCAGATATGTATAACCTAAATTTAAAATTAGTTAGACTTTGGTCTCCTAATAGATTTTTTTCTTTTTCCAGTTTACCTTCAAATTTTGTCAGTAATTTTAATTGTGCAACGTTAATATTGCCAACAATACACCCTTTGACAGCTATTAGTAAATTACATAGGTTAAATTAGTTATTAGATACTAAAATTTATCTGTAATATCATGTACATTCAAATTTATTTGAAGACTTTCCCGTAACTGATTTAGTTAAATAATTACTTCTGATGCATGGATTTTAGTTGCTGCATAAATGCATTTTAAGGTTATTTGTAATGCTAATTTTTAGTTTTAAATGCCTGTGTGACCAGTGGTTTACTGATGTGGATTTATTCATTAGGTTGTTTCTGAAGCTAAGAATTTAAATCATTGGTCAAGAAAATCAGATATAGTTCTTCCTATTCTCTTTCAGTCTCTATCTTCTTACACCTAAGTATCTCTCAGGATAGATCATTGGATCCGCTTGTCAATTGCTGATGAATTTTTTTCAGTTAATATAAGTTATATTTTAGATATCATAAGGTGACCAAATTACAAGGCATATTGGGAGCAAAGCCAGAAGAATAAAGCAGAGACATATCGCTACCTGTTTAAGTGTGCATCTACTCTGTTTTTAATGCAGAGTAATTAATTGTGGGCTACAGGTTACTGTAGTAAATAGAAATGTGATGTTCTCATTGTTATTAGAGTGAGAGTCTGATTTTCATGCGAATTTGAATTGGTAACGCAGGTGGAATATCAAAATAAGCTTATCACGATGATTTTGAAATAATTATCAAGGAAAAGATGAGAGAAAGAGTTCAAGTACTTACTGTTTGTAAGATGATCTGTCTCCAAGATGCTTTATGTATTTTACCTTGCTCTATCCAAAGAACGGCCCTGCGATTTAGTATTGTTACCATTTTGAAAATTGAGAAACTCATGCTTATTGAGGTTAATTAAATTCAGATTCCTCCCATTGAGGTTAATTAAATTCAGATTCCTCCCAAAGTCATTTCTGATTCCAGAAGATATTAGTTTCCACTACATCTCTAACTTCCTCATTAATGTAGGAAGAGATGAGCTCTCCAATGGCATAGAAAATGATCACCTTAAATAATCTGGTATTTCCATGGAAACCAGGAAAAATACTCTGGATCTTTGAGGATCATTCTTTTCCAAGCCCACAGCAAGAGATGCAGAGACAAGATAAGTTAAGACATGGTCTCTGACCCCATGGAACTTCTACCCATGAAAATACAACTGTAAAAAGTCATTATAATCCACCATGATACTTGTGAAGGCAGGGTTTAATATGCTCTGGCAGTATGGAAGGCTTCATTGAGGAAGTGGCGTTTGAGTCGGCTTGGGAAGGATATGTACACTGGGTAGTGAAAGGAGGAGGGACATTTCAGGCTGGTGCAGAGGCACGGACAGGTTGGTGAGCAGTCCCACTTGCCAACAGAGAGAGTGTTTTGGTAGGTCAGGAGAGGTTGCTGGTTAGGTCTGTAGATGGAGTATTGCAAAGGGCCTTGAATGGCGTGCTGAAGTAATTCAAGGAGAGAGCTTTGAGTCAGTAATATCAGTAAGATACCATTACCTTTTTTTAAAGATCTTGGGCTCTACGCAAGCATTCTGGGGCTCGAACCAAGCACAGGAATAAAACCAAAGAAGGGGTATGCAGAAATCTTGAACTAAAGTCATTTTTATATTTTAAAAACATCTTTGAGTCTTTGCTTTTAATTCTTTGAGGTGAGAGGTTTAGATGTGTCTGAAAGTGGGAGGGAAGATGGTTCACTTCTGGGCTTGATCTTCCCCTTGGAACTTCCAAAAGGTTTCACCAGCTCATTTCATCCTAGACCAGTGCAAGAGTGCTTTAATATGAGTAGAGCCTCAGGAGTCCAAA
>NW_023247523.1:0-2719 GCF_002007445.2 Ailuropoda melanoleuca | reverse complement strand
CCCCCCCCCCCCCCCCACTGCACTGCATGGGGGCCATGGGTCACAGAGAAAGTCAGTGTCAGAGTCCAGGCTAGAACCCAGGTCTCCAGTCACCTAGCTTCCAGTACTTTCCAGGCTAGCTGCAGAGAGGAGGGAGCCAGCCTCCCCAGGCGGGATGGGCAGGCAACTTCCCTCTTCCCTTTCCAGAGTCTCCTCTGTCTTCTCTACCCTTCTCAGCCCACACTGGAAAGGACCTGGGGGCCCCAGGGGGGAGGGTGGGGCTACGGGGCAGGGAAGGTAGGTAGAAAGATAGCTTGGCAATGTTCTCCCCACCCCACCCCCAGGCTGCCCTGGTGCAGAGGTGACCTTATGCATTCTGGGATCCCCCAGCACCTTTCTGTCTGTGCTGCTGGAGGGTGGGGTCCAGAGCCCGGGTGAGTACGTGCCCAAGTTCCCCCACCCACTCCTACGGAAAGGGCAGCCCTGCCCTGGCCCAGCCACATCCCGAAATACCCACTGACCCTGGCAACAGCTTGCATTCCACTGGGCCAGCCGCCACGCTCTGAGTGGGGGTGGGTTCTGGGAGCAGCTGCCCCCTGCTACCCGGGGCCCCAGGCTGGAGGTGGAGGGCACAGGGGCATTAAGCCTTCCCTGGCCTTCCCTGGACAGCAACCCTCCTCCCTCTGCCCACAGGAAACATGCTTCTCTGCCTGTCCCCTGCTTGGCTGACGAAGGTGCCAGCACCTGGACAGCCAGGCGAGGCGGTCCTGCTGGTCTCTAAGGCTGTGAGCTTCCACCCAGGGGGCCTGACATTCCTGGAGGACTTTGTCCCCCCACGCCGAGCCACCTACTTCCTGGCGGGCCTGGGGCTGGGACCCGGCCGGGGTCGAGAGGCAGCTGAACTTGCCCGTGACCTGACCTGCCCCACAGGAGCCTCGGCTGAGCTGGCCCGGCTGCTGGAGGACAGGCTGCTGACAAGGCGACTGCTGGCTCAGCAGGGTGGTGTGGCTGTGCCAGCCACCCTGGCTTTCACCTATAAGCCACCGGCACTGCTGCGGGGAGGGGATGCCAGCCCGGGCGTACGGCTGGTGGAGCTGAGTGGCAAAGAGGGCCAGGAGGCGCTGGTGAAGGAGGAAGTAGGGGCCTTTCTGCACTCCGGGGCCCTGGGTGATGCCCTGCAGGTAACAGGCTCCTGCCTCCGAGGTCTGTGCAGATGCCAGCAGGATGGGACCCACGGGTGGTTACCAAGTCCTGCTGGGAAGCTGTCCCCAGCTTTGAGCGCTACTGCTGGCGTCTCTCTCTGTGGCAATCCCCTCCCTTCTTACCTCAGTTTACACATTGGATCCTACGGTAGCCCACAGGTACGCGGGATGGTAAGGAGGCCCCCTTCCCCTCCCTGTGGCAGGTGGCTGTGAAGCTCAGTGGCTGGCGATGGCGGGGGCGGCAGGCCCTGCGTGTGTACCCACGCGTGGAGCTGGGCACGGTGGTGGACACGGTGCTGGCGTTGCTGGAGAAACTGGAGGAGGAGGAGAGTGTCTTGGTGGAGGCTGTGTGCCCACCTGCCCGGCTGCCCTTCCCAGGTGAGAGTCTCCTGGGCCAGCCAGGAGTGGCAGCTCGGCTTCCTCCTGGCTGCTGTGTGCCAGCCTCAGGCCTCACTGTCTTCCTCCAGGCAGTCCCCCACCTGGCCCTGAGCTGGCTGTGCGGATCTGTGCTGTGGTATGTCGGACACAGGGTGACAGGCCCCTGCTGAGCAAGGTGAGCATGGCCTAGGGTTAGGTCCTGACCCTGCTGCCGCACCCCAGCCCAGCCCAGCCCTAACGCGCTGCTGAGGGTCCCGGGCTGAGAGAAGACATAATCTTTGGGGGCAATCCTGGTGGCCTCTAGGAGGACTCCTGGGTCTGACGCTTTTTCCCTCCCTTTCCACCCTTCCTACCTCAGGAGCTCTGCCTGGTACAGGGTACCAGGGCCCAGGGCTGAATCCTCTTTCCAGGGAGCTCACACTCACAGAAGAGGCTGACCCAGGCTCCCTGAACCGCCAGTGTGTGGAGTCCTTTAGGAGAGGCCTCCAAGCTGGGGAACTCAAGGCAGCTTGAGGACCCTCCTGGGAACACAGCTCTGAGCCAACCTGAGGGAGAGTCTCTCAGCCCTGCCCTTATGGAGCTCTAGGGGGGTGGGGACACCAGGGTGGCACAGGCCCCCCGGCCTGCAGGAGCTAGGAGCAAGCGTGCTTGGCGCCTTCAGGGAGCGGAGACCTCAGCTGGGCCTGGAAGCCTGGGTAGAATGCCCTTAAGGTCTGAAGGACCAGGCGGGCAGTGGCAGGGGAAAGTGGTTTGTGCAGTCAGTCACAGTGGAGGTCTGGCCTGGATCTTGGCACAAGGGTAGGTGTGCAGGGGCAGTGGGTGGGTGGGGGGTGTGTTAGTCCTGGGACGGCTCCTCCTGGGCCAACACCCTCAGCCACACCCTGCCCAGGTGGTGTGCAGCGTGGGCCGTCAGGACCGGCCTCTGCGGCACCGGAGCTCCTTGCCACAGACGCTGGAGGTGGCACTGGCCCGCTGCGGCCTGGGTGAGACGGGACAGGTGGCGGTCGTGCGACAGCGCGTCAAGACAGCGGCCGAAGCCGCGCTGGCCGCCGTGCTGGCCCTGGAGGCCGGCCTGAGCGCGGAGCAGCGCGGCGGGCGCCGGGCCCGCACGGACTTCCTCGGTGAGTGCGGAAGGCCCAGGCCGGGGCCGGGGAGGGGTC
>NW_023247522.1:0-2719 GCF_002007445.2 Ailuropoda melanoleuca | reverse complement strand
TCTTATCATTTGTGGTTCATAGTCTTGGCCTCCTTCGCTGGGCTGTCAGCTTTTCGAGGACACGGACCATGTCTTATCTTTGAATCCCCCGTGTCCCACGTGGCACCATGTACACAGTAGATGCCCAGTGAATCCTTGCTGGGTTGAGCTCAACACCAATGAGTTCTGGGTACCTCAGGGAGAAATCTGTGCTCTGTTGCCCCGTAATAGATATGGGAAGAACAGTGCACTTGGGGAGGGCAAGGGTCCGTGGCTCTCTCTGATACTCTGCTGGCACAAAGGCCCTGTGCCATTAAATACCCAGCTCAAACGAACTTGAATGTCTCTTTTCTTTTTTAAGGTTTCTTGAGAAAAGAGCATTTGCCCTGAAACCCGCATTGGTCTACTTAGAATGTCTTTGTATTTGCAAAGAAGTCTCATGACCAGTTATCTAAATAATGGTAACAGTTGTTATAAGTTCTTTTCATTTTATAGGAGTCACCAATCTCTGATTCATTACCAGATTGAGACACTCAAGGCCTCCTACACAATAGTGTTCCTTTGTTGCCAGAACCCCAAGAGCTAGCTTTCAAAAGCCATCATTGAGAGAGAGAGGATGCAAAAGGACTTAACAAAGTGTGGTCTCATCTCGGGCTGTGGCACCATTAAATCTGTGCCGGTTATCCACGGCAGGCTTTCGTGGAGCAGGTGTTCAAGAGCTGTAGAAGAGAAGACCAAGAAGTAAACCAGTCAGTACAGGTGGCATTGAGATCATTCCAAGTGCACCAAAGAAAGGAAGACAGGATGTGACAGCAGAACGTGTGTCTGTGTCTCCAGGGCTTATCGTGGAGCCTGATGCCTGGAGAGAAACAGGAGTGGCCATTGGTTGAGCCCTCCTGTGTGCTGGCGCTGTGGTAGGCGCTTCCTTTGATCTTTATAGCAGTTCTCTGAGGCTTTGCGATGAGAAAAATTAGGTTCACAGAGGTTAAGTGACTCGTTAGTAAAAGAGAAAACCCAATGGCTATTGTATAATGAGATCTTTGTAAAAGCAACATTCAGGACCAAAGATTCCAGAACCCTTTTTATAGATGTGCCTCATTGGTTCCTTTGGGCTCACATGCCTTCCCCCATCTAATTGGCCCTCCCTACGATTCCACATGGATCAGGCCTCTGTGTCGGTGAAGACTGGCTAGACGGTAATTTTCTTCTAACCCTCTTATACTTTAAAGTGTCTATGAAATGGCCCCTGGGCCTCCAATGGTCTGCTCATTTGACATTTTTCTTAAGCTGACCTCATGCCCCGACCTCCTTTTTGGGGCAGCATCCATTTCTCATGTTCATTTTGAAGCAGTGCCTCGTTTCCCCCATGCTTTTACAGTGCAGAAGTCGAGACCGCATTTCCTCTGGCGGAGGTGTGGCAAGTCTGGCACTGCCACCAGAACTTAATCCCGGCCCTCACGTGTCTGATTCCTGCTCTGGCATTTTTGATAATACAGTTTCTTTGATCTGGCCCTTCCCTTCCATGGGCCCAGCCTCCATCCCTGCTGAGTAAAGTCCATGTCTGCAGTCTCCGCCCCTCCTCCTCACCAACAGTCTTCCTACTCTGCACAAAACAGCATTAGGTGCTCTGGGGTAGGTCTTCACACACCAGCCATTGGCCACTGAGGCTGGCCCTGTGGTTTTTGATGACACTTTCTCATGAACTTGGGCCTGGGGCTCAAGCCCAGGCTGCTGGGGACTTTGAGGCTGGCCCTTCCCTGCTGCTTCTTGTGTTGCTGGCTGGCCTGGCATTGCACCACACCCGTCCTTCTCCACTCCACCCTGCCTCGCCTCCCTGCCTCTGCCTTCTCTCCTCCCTGGTCCCTTGTTCCCAGGCTGTCATCACGTTGGAGAAAGAGTAGGGCCACACACTTGGGATTGTGTCACACCTATACCAAGTATTAGCTGACTTTGGAAGTTATCTGAGCCTTATTTCTGCATCAGACAAATGGAACTAAATGATAACTAGCCCATAGGCTCTTTTACTGGATTAAACAAGAGCTTCTAATTCCTATTTAGTCACAGTATTTAATAAATGACCCCTGTTCTCCTTCAGTAGGTGATTCTGTGATGGGAAGCAGCTTATATGTGGTCAGCACACAGGGGAATACCGGTATAATGGGGGAGGGGTTACATTGTTCTTACGCCTTGGCATCTACTTGGTGCCTATTTGCCCCAGGCTCTTCCTCTTGGCTGCGCTGGTCACCTGCCGGGTTTTAGAAGTGCTGTCAGACAGTTCTCTCCGGTCTTTGTGCATTTTGCTTTTTATTCTTGTGTGCATAACTCAGCAGCCTTCCTTATGTACCCTGTCATCACACTAGTGTGTTTTTATCAGGACTGTTGTTGTTTGGTATGATTTTGTGTGATTTTGCAGAGCACTAACATTCTTTTTAACACATCAGTGACATTATAGCAGGGACGTGTGTGTTGATTTCTTTTTCTGCCTTCTCCCTGGCCTTTTGCATTGCTCTTCATTTCCCAGATCCTATGCCTTTGGCCAGGACCAGGCTGGGACCTAGCAGTAATAGCAGAAGAGACTTGAGGCAGATGCATGCTGTGACTGTTTCTTCAGACTGTCTCTCAGCTGCACTATTGTACTAGATTCCTGACCGGTGTCTGCTTCTATTTTTTTTTCTTTTTCTTTTTTTTTTTTTTAAAGATTTTATTTATTTATTCAACAGAGATAGAGACAGCCAGCGAG
>NW_023247521.1:0-2718 GCF_002007445.2 Ailuropoda melanoleuca | reverse complement strand
TTACTTTTTCCTATTTCATAATTAGTGCATATTCTGTGAAGAAAAAAATTGTAAATACCAATACAAAAGCAATTAAAGTCATTGCCCCCTTTCCTTATTGACATGATTACCCTCAGTAAGAATAATCATAACCCACTCTTTTTTCCTTCCTTGCTCCCTGAATAATTTATAATAGCCATTAGGTGGGGCCTGGTCAAGTAGAAGCTCATGACAGGGAAGGAGGGTGACAGCTGTCCCAGCCTGAGGTCAGAGCCCCAGCAGGGCAACGAAGGCTAATATGTGTAGGAAGAAGTGGCCAATGTGGCGGCAGCATCCTCATCCTGGGATCACAGGTGAAGCCTGATGAGGAGATAGTCCATGTGAAACATGGGGGCAGCTGGGCATAGGGTCAAAAGATGGGTTACATATGAGGAATAAAATAGGCAAATATACTGATGATAAGGAGATAATGGGGTTACAAATACAGGAACAAAGTTAAGATGGTTCCTACAGTGTAACATTGGAATTAAAGTATCCGTGTGAACTTGTATACACATAAATTCCAGCTCTGTCCTTGGAGCAGACACAAGCAGCAACACCCCAGTAGCAATGAGCACACCTCACACCCAGATGTTGGTGTCTAATTGCCATTCTCCACTGAAAGGAACTAAAGCCGCATAGAGAAATGGCTGATTTCAAGGCGGGAAGGCTAGAAACATCTCACTGTAACAGAAGGTAAGAGGTGCCAAGCCAATAGTGAAGACAGGATGAAAGGACATAGACGCCAGGGAGAGGGGGTCCCACTGGCTAAACATGGCACATTCTGAGCATCAGAGTAAAGAATGATGCCAATACACCATAATCCATGGAATGAAACAGGACTCCACAAAGAAATAGGGAAAAGAGAAAGCTCAGCATTAGAGTTGAAAGTCAACAATAAATACAGGGGGTATGGTGGAATTAAGAAATCACCATTTTTGGCAAGTACTATAGCAATAGTTTTCCCAAAAAAATCAGTGGATGCTAAAATGAGTGGGTTTAAGTGTGAAAAGAAATAGGATATTCACATATCTCCTTGTAAAATATTTATTCATTATAAAGATGAAGAAAGAAACCTCACAGGAGAGAATCCCTACAGTAGAGACACCACCTGAACCAATGATCAATGTCAGTGTCACCAGTTATAGGATAAAACAGAATCATTTGACACCTGCCAGATGCAATGAGAAGAGCACAGCATCTCGTCTGTGATGATCTTGACAAATATGAATGATCTGAATCTAACTGTGGGGAAGCATCAAATGAACCAAAATTGAGGGGTATCACGTGATAACTAGCTCCTAATCGTCAAAAGCATTAAGGTCATAAAAGTCAAGGAAAGATTAAGAACTTGTTCCAGAATGAAGGAGACTGAAAGAGACAGGACAACTAAAGGCACCATATGACCTGGGTTGAATCATTTTGCTCCAAAGGATATTATGAGAAAAACTGGTGCAGGGAGTCTGGGAATCAGAGAACAGCACTGTATGGATTTTAAATTCCTTACTTCATCGGCTCTGCTGTGGTCATGTGGGAGATTCATCTTGTTTGCACAAAACACTCAGTAAAGCATTTGTGGGTGATGGGGCACACGGCCATGACAGTCTCTCACATGACTCAGGGGGAAAGTTCCTTGTGCTATTCTTGCAAGTTCTTTTGTTTTCTTTAAAATTATTTCAAAATAAAAAATTAAAGAATAAGATTAAATTCTTGTAAAGATTCAACAATAACAGTATGTATCAAGAACCTTAAAATCCATATATCTTGCGACCCAGAAGTGCCAATAGAAAGGATAGATCCTGAGGAGAGAATCACAAATGTCTGCAAAGATTCGCCCTAAAGTTGTTCCTCCAGGGCTGTTCATAGGTTAAAAAAATTAGACCCAACCTGAACGTATTATAATAGGACTTGTGGACATAAATTACTGTATAATCAGGATACAGATTGGTAATGCAACTATTCGGGAATGTGTTTGAGAAAGAATTGTTTAATGACTCGGAAAAATGTTTATGCTAATATTGAGAGAGTAGGTTTGAAACAGTATATTCAGTTCATCCCATTATTGAAATAGCAGAAAAATAAGCACTGTGTGTGTGTGTGTGTGTGCGCTCACATGTGTGCACACGTGCACGCCATGGAAAGCAAGTTAATTGGATTGTGTAGCACAAGGAAACCCAGATCCCTTAAGGTTCTGAAGTGCATGTTAAGTCTCCAAAGCTGGGATAAAGTAAGCAGTTTCCCAAACATATTTGACCCTAGAACTCCTGTGTTTTCAGAACTTCTGAGCCCAGTGTATGCTCATCTCTGAAACCTTACTTCCTGCTCACGTCCACTTACCTATTCATCCTGTATCTAGTCATAGTCCACAAAGTGTTCTTGCCTCATATCATTTTTCAAGCCAAATGTCTGGTGTCATAAATTAACAATCAGCAACAAGAATTAGACCTTCCTGAAGCAGGTCCAGGGGCCCTTGGGAAAGATTTCCCCTTTAAGAGAAGAGCAGCCCCCTAGGGTCTGCTCTTGATTCCACTTGGACACCAACCAGTTTCTGAGCTGCTGCAAGAGGTGGGGGGTTAGGTCGAGATCAGCTCCTCCTTCACACCCCTTCCAACTCCCAACCAAAGTCTCTGGGTCTTGCTTGGAAAGGTTTCTAAACCTGTCCAAACCTAAAATGGTTTGGAGACCACTGACCAGGGGTGT
>NW_023247520.1:0-2718 GCF_002007445.2 Ailuropoda melanoleuca | reverse complement strand
CTCACAGCAGAGGAGCCTGACGTGGGGCTCGATCCCATAACGCCGGGATCACGCCCTGAGTTGAAGGCAGAAGCTTAACGACTGTGCCACCCAGGTGCCCCTGACTTAATGTTTTCTACGCTTACCTGATCAGGGGAATTATTTTGCCTATTGAGAGGACATTTGAAGAACACAATTTGGGAAATGCTGAATTACATGCATTCACCCAGTTACTGGCTGGGGGTGGGACATAGGGAACCTAGAATAGCTCCCAGCTCTCTGGCTTTGATAAATGGATGGTTGGTGTTGTCACTGACTGAGATAAAAAATAGAAGGGCAGGATCAATTTTGGACATATTGAGTTTCGATGCCTCTGGGAGGTTCAAGTGGAGATGTTTAGTAAGCTGAGAATTTACAGGTCTGGAATTCAGGTGAGGGGTCAGAGCCAAGGAACGGTGGCTTGGAAAGTTTGCTTTGGATTAAAGCGTGTTGTCTAAAAAGGCCCATTTTGAAATGCACATATATTACCTAGGAAGGGTAAGCATTAAATTATTAATACATATTATATTATCATATTAGCTTACTATCATTTTAAAGCAGAGATCAAGCCCCTGAAGGAATGGAAATCAGGTCTGGTGAATTCTGAGTGGAGGGTCGGGAAAGAAATAGACTGAAGTGGTGATTTTCAACCTTTTAGAATCTGGGGCCTCTTTTTAGTGCTAAAATTTTTGTTCATACCTCTCCTCTGCCCAACCCCTTCCCCCCCACCAATTCTACTTTTAATGTTCTTTGATTGAGAAAATATGCCCTGACCAGAACTAGTAGGAATTAATCTTTAGGAGAAATCGGTGCAAATTTAGTAAGACGTTTATTTATTCCATGTGCAGATAGTGGCCCTGCACATACAGATTTCTGATCTTCCTGCTACCCCTGTGTTTCCAGGGAAAGATGGATTTAAGGACCCTGGCTTTCAGTTTTGAGCATAACAGTGTGTTCTCTCACTTACCTGGGCTTGTGTCAAATTAAAATGAGAAGCCGAGGGAGAAGAGGATGCCAGACCATCTTTAGGTCAGTCATCTGCTGTCTTTTCGACCTGGGTCCATTTTAGCCAAGACTGAGCTCTCAGCCTGGTGTCTGCCATCGCTAACTAGGTGACCTCAGAGAAACCTCGCTGCCTTCCTTGCCTTAACTATCAAAACGGGATAATAGCAATAGCTTTTCTTGCCTCCCCGGGGCCCTTGCGCTGAAGTCAGTAAGATAAATAGTTGTGAAAGTGAGTGGGAAGGTTAAAAGTGCTCTAAAATGTGAGGTATTTTCATGGCTGCATTTTAATATGGCTTACCACCAGGTATCCTGAAGGTAGCAATTCCCTGGGAGGGGGTTTAATCACCCGGGCTCACCATAGGGTGGACTCCATTTAACCTGTGTGTTCTAGTTGATTAGGCTATTGTGTGTAGATTGCAGGAATTTTAGTCTCTACTCCATCTTTTTCTTTTTGATATAATTTTAATGAGATTTCCCCCATTCTTTTATTGCATGGCAGGCTAGAATAAATATAAAGAAGTTTAAAAAAATGTAGAAAACAGGAGGGCTGGGGAGATGGAAAAATGCAGGGGGTAAGGCAGGGGACGAGAGTGGGAAGGCTGTTCAAGTTCTGTACAGGGCTTCTGATGACTTGAATTCCTGGGGGCACTTCCTTATATGCCAGGCACTGAAAGATAAGAGAGGAGGCCCGACTTAGGCCACCGAGAGAAATGTCTTTTTTAATCATTTGAAGACTGCCATATTCCTTCCAAGAAGCTTCACGGCCAGGCCGAGGAACCCAGTACATTTCTTTGTACTGTACAAGCGAGGTCTGCATGGTCCAGTTGTGTGGGGGCACCAGGACTTTTAAAATGATGCAGGCACATTGGAAGAACGTATTTTTCATTAGACCAATCCAGGTGACGCTTAAAAGCCACTTATCCCCACGTCGAGCTTGTTGTTTCATTAATCGAGTCCCCCTCATTGGATACTAGTAACTAACTAGTGAGTCATTTCTTCCCTCAAGACCTTGTTCATTTCCCTCTCCTGGGAGGGAGTGGGTGTGCCTGTGTGTGTGCACGTATGCACGTGCATGTGGGTGTACTCACACGTGTGTGCACATGTCCGTGTGTGTGTGTGTGCACACGCACGTGCGTGTGAGCATGATGAGGCCGGGAGCAAGAGCAGGGCGAGTACCTGTCGTAGGCCATGCACACTTCGAGGTGGATCATTGAGATTATTTAATCCAATAAGCCAGGTAGGTAGTAGTTGCCCTATTTCATACGACAGAACTCAGATGCAGTAATTCGTCAAAGTCAACAGCTAGAGAGCACTGTGACTCAATCCCTGATGTTTGAGACGGTAAACGATGGCGGAGTAGGTCACACAAGCCATGTATATGCCCTCGCCAGTTTAGAAGATCTCCTCCAGCAAGCTTTCCAGTTTTACTGTCCTAGGATTCTTTTTGGGGGAGTCAGGGGTCTTTGAAAGAAGGAAGGGAGGGAGCGAGACATTTGCAGAGCATGGAGAGGACTACCTACGAGTCTGAACATCGGAGATTAGAAGGAGGGCTCCCAAATGACCTAGAGAATCCCAACAGTTCATAAATTTTCTCATAGCCAATGGTTTTTTTTTTAGTGATTTATTTATTTTTAAAAATTTTTTATTATGTTATGTTAGTCACCATACAGTACATCCTTAGTTTTTGATGTAGTG
>NW_023247519.1:0-2718 GCF_002007445.2 Ailuropoda melanoleuca | reverse complement strand
TGGTGCTATTGTAAATGGGATGGATTCCCTAATTTCTCTTTCTTCAGTCTCATTATTCGTTTGTAGAAATGCAATTGATTTCTGAGCACACAAATATCTTTTCTAAGTCTGTGGCTTCTCTGCTAACCTTGTTTATGAGCTATTACTATGTGGAAGAATTAATTTTTCATCTTTCCCATTTTTGTGCTTCTTGTGTCATATTTAGGAAATTCTTCTCTACTGTGAGTTCATGATGATATTCTCCTATATTATCTTTAAATGTTTTACAGTTATGCTCTTCACCTTTGGGTCTGTAATTTATCTAGTTTATTAATTTATCAGTTTTGTATATGGTACGAACTTAGAGATAATTTTAAAAACATTATGTGGATAACAAATCATTGCAACATTTTACCCACCATTACCCTACTGACTTTCACTTCTGTTGTGTACCTATATACGACAATTTGTTCCTGAGATTCTTTGTTTCATTAGTCTAATTGCTTTATTGTTGACCGGTCACTCTTTTTAAATTATTAGTGCTGCTGGATAAATCTTGAATAAAGCCATGTAAGCCTCTTGACCTCCTTTCCCTTTTTTTCTTCTTGAAATTCTGGGCTTTAATAATTCTGGATCTTCTTGGTCTTCAACCTCTCCATATGAATTTTAGAATCAATAGATCACTTAAAAATCTCTTCAAATTACATGGAATTTATAGATAAATCGGTATAAAAATGAGATGTTAGGATATTGAAGCCTGCCCATGAACATGCCTATATTACTAAAGTTTTAGTTGTTTATGTGCTTAAGTAAGATTTCATCATTACTTATGTTATTTCTGTTAAATACATTTCTACTTGTAGTTTTTTTTATTTAATTTTTTCTAATTAAATTTTGTAATTCAGTCTTACTGGTAAAAGATTATTTTTTATTCAAGTATAGTTGACAAAGTATTAGATTCAGATATGAGTGTTTCAACAGTTACATATATTACAAACCCTCACCATTATTAGTGTAGTTACCATCTGTCACCCTACAAAGTTATTACAGTCTTAATGACTACATTCCCTGTGATGTACTTTTCATCCCTGTGACTGACTTACACTGTAACTGGAAATTTGTACCTCTTGATCCCCTTCATCTATTTCACCTGCCTCCCACTCTGGCAACCACTAGTTCGTTCCCTGTACTTATGAGTCTGTTTCTGTTTTTGTTTTGTTCATTTTGTTTTTTAGGTTCCACATATGAGGGAAATCATATGGTACTTGTCTTTGACTTATTTCACTTATCATAATACCCTCTAGGTTCATCCATGTTGTCTCAAAAGGCAAGATCACATTCTTTTGTATGGCTGAGTAATGGAATATTGTATATATGTCTACATATGCCACATTTTTATCCATTCATTTATTGATGGATATTTAGCTTGCTTTTATATCTTGGCTATTGTAAATAATACTGTAATGAACATGGGGTGCATATATTTTTTGAATTAAGTGTTTTTCTTTCTTTTCTTTGGGTAAATACCCAGAAGTGGAATTACTGGGTCATATGTTGGTTTTATACTGTTCACCACAGTGGCTGCACCCATTTACATTCCTGCCAAGAATGCATGAGGGTGCCCATCCTTGCCAACATTTACTTCTCGTCTTTTTGAAATTAGCCATCCTGAGTGATGTGAGGAAATTTTCATTGTGGTTTTGACTTGCATTTCCCTGATGATTAGTGATGTTGAGCATCTTTTCATGTGTATGTTGGCCATCTATCTGTTACCTTCCTTGGGAAAAATGTCTATACAGGTCCTCTGCCCATTTTTTCATTAGATTTTGTGTGGACTGAGTTGTGTAAGTTCATTATATATTCTGGATGTTAACCCATTATGGGATATATCATTTGCAAATATCTTCTTCCATTCAGTAGGTTGCCTTCTTGTTGGTTTCCTTCTCTGCAAAAGCTTTTTATTTTGGTGTAGTCCCAATAGTTTTATTTCTGCTTTTGTTCCTCTTGACTGAGGAGACATATCTAGAAAAATGTTGCTAAGGCCAATGTCAAAGAAATTACTGCCTATGTTTTCTTCTAGGAGTTTATGGTTTCAGGTATTAAATTTAGTTCCTTAATCCATTTTGAGCTTATTTTTGTGTGTGGCCTAAGAAAGTGGTCCAGTTTTCTTCTTTCACATGTAGCTATCCAGTTTTCCCAGTACCATTTATTGAAGAGACGGTCTTTTCCCTATTGTATCTTCTTGCCTCTCTTGTGGATAAATTGACCATGTACTAGTGTGGGTTTGTTTCTGGGCTCTAGATTCTGTTCTGTTGATCTAGGTGTCCATTTTTGTGCCAGTTCCATACTGTTTTGATTACTACAGCTTTGTAGTATAGTTTGACATCTGAGATTGTGCTACTTCCAGCTTTGTTGCTCTTGCTCAAGATGGCTTTGGCTGTTCAGTCTTTTGTGATTCCATATAAATCTTAAGATTATTTATGCTAATTCTATGGAAAAATACTATTGGCACTTTGGTAGGGGTTATATTTAATCAACAGACTGCTTTGGGTTGTATGAACATTTTAACAATATTCTTCAATTCATAAGCATGATCTATCTTTCCATTTATTTATGTAGCCTTTAATTTCTCTCATCAATGCCTTATCGTTTTCAGTGTACAGTCTTTCACTTCCTCGGTTAAGTTTATTTCTAGGTCTTTTATTCTTTTTGGTACAATTGTAAATGGAGTTTTTTTTT
>NW_023247518.1:0-2716 GCF_002007445.2 Ailuropoda melanoleuca | reverse complement strand
GAGAGGGTACACAGCAGGGGAGTGGGAGAGGAAGAAGCAGGCTCCCAGCGCAGGAGCCTGATGTGGGACTCCCGGGATCACGCCCTGAGCCGAAGGCAGACGCTTAACGACTGCGCTACCCAGGCGCCCCCTACCACATGGTTTTTTGAGGAGATATTAGAGGGACAACCACCATGTAGAAAGGGGTCATTGTATGAGAGAGATATTCAACAATCGAGTTGAAATATCTCAGATGTTATGGTTCTACCTCTCCTGCTCCTAAATGTCTTTTACAGAAGGAGGAAGGTATTTTGGAACATGAGACCCTTCCTTAACTTTTGATGATCAGGGGCTACTGACAGATCAAATAAAATATGTTATAGAGGGGGAAGGACTTGATTTGGAAATGTTTTGTAGACAGGTAAGGTTATGATGTTGAGTTACAATTCAGAGTTAGGGATTTCCCCTCTTCCATTACTCCTATGTTTTACTTCCTATTGGAACTAAACTACTCCATTATTATGGACCAAAATTGTTATTATTAATATACCAACAGCAAGCTGTTGTAACTGGTTTTATTTCTCACTGGTAATTCCATTATACTCCAAATTCTTTTTACTTATCTTCCATTTTGGACATACCCTTGGTAAGTAGGAGTAGTATCATTATTTAGCCTTTGTATCTAAGAGAACATCTTATTTCTTTCCTTTTTAAGAACATGTTCATACCATAATGATCCCATGATATCCTAGATTCTTTTAAAATAGATTTAAGATTTCATTTTATTTTATTAATTTTTAAAGATTATTTATTTATTTGAGAGAGAGAGTGAGAGAGAGAGCACGAGAGGGAGTGGGGTGAGGGGCAGGGGGGGAGGGAGAAGCAGAAGCCCCACTGAGAACAGAGGCTCATGAGGGACTCAATCCCAGGACCCTGGGATCATGACCTGAGCTGAAGACAAATGCTTAACCAACGGAGCCACCCAGGATTCCAAGATCTGTATCTTAAAAATAAATGGACAAAAGAGAATGACATACTTGACAGTATTATTTTAAAGAAACACAGCAAATTATTTATTTATATATATGTATACATCTATTACATGTTATTATATACAATCTATAAAATGGAAGATCTATAAGGAATTTATTGTGTCCTTTGTTTTTAACTTCTTATTTATTCAACTATCTTAATTGAAACATTTATCTTGTAAATATTGCCTATGAAATATATAAACATTTGAAAATCACCGTAGGAATCTGAAGGGAAGTCAATACTCACACACAACTCATACACCATACACATCATGACATTTTAATTCCATAAAATCTGAAGTGAGTATAGGAATACAACCTTTTGAGTTATGAATTTGGCAATCAAAAATTTTAGTTGAGTGTAGGAACACATCCTTTTGAGTTATGAATTTTGCAGTCAAAATTTTCAAGTGATATTTTGTGTAGGAACATGAAACAGGGAGGCACTTTAATAGCTTAGAAAGATTTCTGCCTTGAGTAGTTTTAACTGTGCTCATTGCTAGGTCAGTGATATTGAGCAAAGTACTTTATCCTAGTTTGCTTTCCATTTTCCATCTATGAAGTGAGGGGTGACCACAATTGCTTGATGAACCTTACCTACTAGCTTGTTACAAAGATCAAGTTAATACGAAGTAGTATGTGCTAAAGTAATGGAGTATAAGCTGTTTAGACCTTTGGTTACAGCTTCTGTGGAACTTCCTCCTCCCCATGACAGATCTGCTGAATGTAAGGCAATTCCTGGCAGGCTTCTGGCAATGAGTGGTGGAGCAGCTTAATGGGGTTTATTGTTATACGAGGGATAGACTTTGGGATCCCACATTTACGGTGAATATCTTTCCACTCCACAGCCCATGTGGAACATGTCCTGCATTTGGTTGTGCTGCCTAAGCAGGAAAACTTGATGTTCAAGTTCCTGGGATTAGGAAATTCTCTCACGGCAAAAGTAACTTCAAGAGTAATTTAATTCTTTGGGTCTTGCTTTCTCCTGTACTTGGGACAGAAAATCGTATTTTATCATCTCTTGAATTAATCTTTCAATGGAAGAGGTGGCCTTAATACCTATTCTGTTCTGTTGAACATAATAAACAGAGCAACCATCCAGTCACATCCCTGGAAACGGAAAGCTCCGTGTATGTCTTAGTTTTTTTATATTCCAAAAGTAACAAATGCTTTGAGACCTCTACATTACTCCTTATTTTATAGTATAAAATATCTGTGCCAGATGAGGTTAAAAGCTATGTCAGGTAATCTGTCAGGAAATATATGTCTAGAATGAAGACCATGAATTAAATAGGGAAATGGGAAGGAAATGGCAGAGGGACTAGTGACTTTGAAGTCAAAGGCATATTTCAATAAAATGTCATGTAAAAATTAGAAATAATTAATACCTTAAATTATCTAATCATAAATGGGTATTCTTTTTTAAATTCAGCTTTAGAATGACAAAGTATTATCATATGTTCAATAAATATTTGAATTGCTATCAATACTGTTTTAGGAAATCAAAGTATTGAATAAGATCCCGGCTCTCATAAACTTTACCTTCTACTGGGAGAAGATAATAAACAAGTAAACAGATATGTAACCACTATTTAAAAAAATGCTTTGAAGAAAATTAGGGCATTTTAATAGAAAACGACTAGAGGGGCGCCTGGGTGGCACAGCGGTTAAGCGTCTGCCTTCGGCTCAGGGCGTGATCCCGG
>NW_023247517.1:0-2716 GCF_002007445.2 Ailuropoda melanoleuca | reverse complement strand
TTCCCTCTCTCACTGGCTGTCTCTGTCAAATAAATAAATAAAATCTTAAAAAAAAAAAAAAGAAAAAGAAATGCAACTGATTTCTGTGCACTCATTTTGTATCCTGCTACTTTACTGAATTCCTATATGAGTTCTAGCAGTTTTGGGGCAGAGTCTTTGGGTTTTCCACATACAGTATCACATCATCTGCAAAGAGTGAGAGTTTGACTCCTTTGCCAATTCGGATGCCTTTTCTTTTTGTTGTCTGACTGCTGAGGCCAGGACTTCTAGTATTATGTTGAACAGCAATGGTGGATAGCAGACATCCCTGCCATGTTTCTGACCTTAGGGGAAAAGTTCTGTTTTTTGACACTGAGAATGATATTCGCTGTGGGTTTTTCAGAGATGGCTTTTATGATATTGAGGTATGCATCCTCTATCCCTACATTGTGAAGTTTTAATCAAGAAAGGATGTTGTACTTTGTCAAATGCTTTTTCTGCATCTACTGAGAGTATCATATGGTTCTTGTCCTTTCTTTTATTAATATAGTGTATCACACTGATTGATTTGTGGATGTTGAATGAACCCTGCAACCCAGGAATAAAGAGCACTTGGCCGTGGTGAATAATTCTTTTAATGTACTTTTGAATCCTATTAGCTAGTATTTTGGTGAGAATTTTTGCATCCATATTCATCAAGGATATTGTTCTGTAATTCTTCTTTTAGGTGGGGTCTTTGGTTTTGGGATCAAGGTAATGCTGGCCTCATAAAATGAGTTTGGAAGTTTTCCCTCCATTTCTATTTTTTTGAATAGGTTCAGAAGAATAGGTATTAATTCTTCTTTAAATGTTCGGCAGAATTCCCCTGGGAGGCCATCTGGCCCTGGGCTCTTTGTTGGGAGATTTTTGATGACTGCTTCAATTTCCTTGCTAGTTATAGGTCTGTTCAGGTTTTCTATTTCTTCCTGGTTCAGTTTTGGTAGTTTATACCTCTAGGAATGCATCCAGTTCTTCCAGATTGTCTAATTTGTTGGCACATAGTTGCTCATACTATGTTCTTATATTTGTTTGTATTTCTTCAGTGTTGGTTGTTGCTTTTTAAACCTTCCAGAATTGATGAAGATATCCAGAGGTAAAGAATATATTCTCTACTATAAACTTCCAAAAAGTTTACAATTATACCATCGAATTTGGGTCTTTAATCTGCTTTTATGTGCAGAATGAGGCAGGTAGTCCTAATTCATTATAAGGTAGCAAATGTCCCTAGTAGCACTTTTTTTTTTCTTCAAAGTAGGCTCCACACTGAGCTTGAACTCACAACCCTAAGATCAAGACCTGAGCTGGTATCAAGAGTCTGATGCTTAACCGACTGAGCCACCCAGGCACTCCTCCCCACCCCAAGTACTACTTACTGAAAGAAATTTTTCCCACTAATTACACTGTCACCACTGTCATTTATTAAATGACCATATATGTGGGGATCTGTTTCTGGGTCTTTATGTGGTTTCACTGATTTATCTGTCTATCTATCTCTACACTAAAACCACACTTAATTTGGACAACTTTATGACAAGTTTTAGTATCTGGTAGAGCAAGCCCTCCTATCTTGTTCTTCAAAATTGTTTATGCCCTTGCATTTCTAATTTTATAATCAGTCTGTGAAATACTTTTCTATTCATGTATGTTAAGAACTTTCAAACATGAATATGTTTTGAAGTTAATAAAATGCTTTTCCTAAATCTACTCAGATAACCATGACTTCTCTCCTTGAATCTTATTAATATAAAGAATTACACTAATTGATCTTCTCTCTTTTTTATAAGATTTTATTTATTCATTTGAGAGAGAGCACAAGCAGGGGGAGGGGCAGAGAGAGGGAAGCAGATCCCCCAACGAGCAGGGAGCCCACTGAGCAGGGAGCCCACCAAGGGGCTCAAATCCCTGCACCCTAGGAACATGACTTAAGCCGAAAGCAGACACTTAGCCAACAGAGTCACCCAGGAGCCCCTACACTGAAGGACTTTCTAATGTTAAACAAACCTTCCATTCCTGGAATAAATCCAAATACTTCATAATTATTTTCTTTACATATTTTTTGATTTGGTATAATAATCTTAATGTTTAGATTAAATACAGCCTATAGTTATCTTTCTCATACTGCCCATCTCAGGTTTTAATATCTATGTTCTTCTCAATACATAACATGAATTGAGAAATGTTTCTTCTTTAAGTCTCTGTTCATCAAAAGTATCATTACAGAGTGAAAAGACAAACCACAGAGTAAAAGAATATATGTGCCACTCATATAAATGACAATCAACAACCACCCTGGATATTTAAAAACAAATACCTCCCACAAGTCCATTTTTAAAAAAAAAACAAATCAACAGGAAAATAAGCAAAAGATTTTAACATATTTCAGAAAAGAAGAACTCCAAATGACCAATAAACATTAAGAGATGTTCAACCTCACTGGTCATCAGAGAAATACAAATTAAAACCACAATACTGATATGTCTAACCAATTAACAAAAATTAATAGGACTGACAATACCAAATACTGGGAAGGATACAGAGCAACACAATTATACTGCTCACTGGAGTACAATTAGTATGGCCCCTTTGGAAAGCATTTGGGATTATTCAATAAAAATGAAGCTATGTTGGGGTGGCTGGGTAGCTCAGTCGGTTGAGCAAGCGACTCGATTCTAGCTCAGGTCAAGATCTCAGGTTTAGG
>NW_023247516.1:0-1292 GCF_002007445.2 Ailuropoda melanoleuca | reverse complement strand
CAGGTTCCAAGTCTAGAGATCAGTCTCCGTAGCCAATGTGATCGATTTCAAGGGTTCCATTTCCCCCACAGTGACGGCCGAGGCTTGAAGGTGATGTGGGGACGACAGAATGATTTCAGGATTCCTCTTGCGTGGCTCTCAGCTCTTGCTAAGCTGCCAGCCCTTCTGACACTTAACGATAGAGCTCTTTGTCTTCCCCACATTTCTCCTTGGCTTTTCCTCCACACTTATAATCTTTGATCACTTTATCTCTGTAGTTTAAAAAATCCTTTATTCATTCCCCAAGTTTTCATAACCATCCTTTCCCTGTTCACCTTGTTTCAGAGCCTACCAAGCTTTTCCTTTTTCCATAGAGCCTCCCTCCAGGTGAGCTACAACAGAATGGTTAACGTAGCTGGTACAATTGTTACTTAGACTCCCATAGTTCAACAACATGATCCTAGGAACTCGGCGGCATGTTTCCAAATACTGTTTCTCCCCAGGCCATTCTCCTTCCGGAACAAAGGTCTTAGGAAAAAACTAGCTTATAGAAGGACTTCCTACATGTGGAAAGGACACCTCAAAGCTTTCTTTCAAAACGTATGCATGAAATGCCCCCTCATCCAGGTAGTAATTTTCTGCTAATATCACCCTCCCAAGTAATGGTCTTTTTCCTCCACGCCAAATACACTCATGGACGCCTGCAAATGACCAAGTGGATTCTATGAAGTACAGAAAACCGTTGAAAATGGATTAAGTGGTATTTGAGCTATTCACAATCAGTGTGAATTGAGCTAAGCGGAAGAAAAATAAAATTTCAAATGGTAACTAATTTTTCTGTTGTCTCTGCCTGGCAAAGCCATCAAAGAGATCTCAAAGTCCACACGTTAATTTGTCTCTGACTGAGAGAACCCGTTTTCAGTAGGCAGTGTCTTCAATAATGCTGTCACTCTTTTTTTTTCCCCCCAATTTTTGATCATGGAAAACAGTGATTGACTGGACACGGTGCTGTCCTCCAATCAGGAAGAAAAGTGAAAGGAGTTCTTAGGATCCTATCACTACTGCTTCCTCAGTCTTTCCTGTCCCACTCTGTGTCCCCTTCTCCCTGCCCCATGCCTGCCCTGCGATGTCTCCCAAGAACCAGCCCTTGTTGCTCAGTGGTTTAAATCTCCTTTTTTTTTTTTTTAACAATTACAAAAAGTAAGCTCTCAGTAATAACGGTATAAAAAATATATTCTTTCCGATTATATAATTAATTACTTCATTTTAACATGGTGGTTTCTTTTGAAAATACAAAAAAAAGAGAGAGAGAG
>NW_023247515.1:0-7692 GCF_002007445.2 Ailuropoda melanoleuca | reverse complement strand
ATGATATTGTGTTTTCCTGAACTACCTAAGTAAATTTAACCCAACATATAGAATGTCCTTTTCCTTTTATACCTGAGTAGCAATCACCCTATGTCAATGAGCTCCTTTCTTATAAGGTGTATGATCCACTTTTTCCCATCTTTNCTTTCTTATAAGGTGTATGATCCACTTTTTCCCATCTTCTAACCTTACCAACACCTGGGACACTTTATAACCTTCATTGTTGACAGAGCCTTTTAGCTACCAAACGAGAAAAGTGGAGAACACACTCTTTCCAGGGTAATGAGCTTGGAGTAGAGTATAGAATATATTTTTGACGTATAGGAAGGCTTTTTGATTTTTTAGAACAATGCAAAATTTGTCTTCCTAGCTATCTTACTATTGAACAAATTTGAATGTGATATTTACATGGTGACCCCAAAACTTTCATGCTTTTGTTCATTCACTTACTTTTTCTTTTGCTGTATACATTTCATGACCATTTGCTGAAAATTTTAAAACCCCTTAGACATATTGATTAATTATTCTTTCTTAGCACCTATAATCCCTTATATGCCAACAGAAGCTCCTGAACTTCTGAGATTTTTACTGAATGTTTTGTGAATTCCAACAAAGTGAACAGATGATATGACCTCTTTTTGTTAGTTTTCATGACTTTTCTCATGAGATATGGGTTTATCTTAAGCCATTAATAATCAAATGTCCTTTTAACACTCTTATCATTTTGACCACCTTGAAAACTAGATACATTGACAAATCTTATTTGAAACTTTGGTCTTGATTTATCACTTGCTACTTTCTCCTGCTTTGTCTTCTAACCTTTTGGCCACTCTGTTTCAGTTTTCTGTTCTGTTTCCTCAACAGTTTTTAAATAGAGGCACTGCTTAAGTTTTTTTTTTTTTTTTAATCTAGTCTTCATTTCTCTTTACATTCTTTCTATGGATAATTGCATCCATATCAATGATTTGATTGGCAATTATTTCTTAATTATACCCCTAGCCTCTCTTCACCCTTTTTATTCCACATTCTCATTAAAGTCCAGGTACATTTGTTTTAATATCCTACCTGCATATACCTGTTGATATTTCTGTTTTCCCTGCCTATATACTTTATAACACTGTAGCAAAAATATTAGAAACATATTCAGGAGCTATGGGGATATGGTAAGCCTTGCTTTTACCAGAAAAGCTATAACTTTAATAGTCTTTCCCCTTCAAATCTCAATTGTCGGCCTTGCTTCTTATTTTACTAAGAAAATACAAGCAGGTTTTAAAAATTACCATCTTCTCACCATCAAATTTATCAAAAACCATCTGTATTCATATGTCCCTGCCATCTTATATGTTCAGTGCACAAATTATCCAAGTTTCTATTTAAGATCAACCCTCCCACTGCACTTTGAATCGCATCTACTGTCGCCAACTCAGAAACCTCATTTCTGCTGTTTATTGTCTCATTTCTATCAGTCCGCAGAGACGCTCACATCCTAAAAGGATAAAAGCATCCCTGGATACTATGCTACTTTATAGCTACATTCTAACCTCTGTGCTCCCCTTGGAACGTATTCCCCCAGGAGCCTCTGCACTCCAACCCGACTACCTGAATACCTGGCCCTTTGATCACTCCACTGCAGCTTTCAGGCCCAGCCCTGCCACCCCTCACCGGCCAACTCAACTGAAATCACTTTTGTCCAAGATGCCAACGAATCCATCCTGTTGACCAACACTTTGGCCCTGATTACCTAACTGTTCAACCAACTCTTAATACAATCCTTTCTCAAATTTTTTTCTCTTTGGCAAGACAACATACAGTGAGCAATTCTCTCTCTCTCTCTTTTTTTTTTTGCTTTCATTGCATTTTCAACATTTCCTGACTTTTAAATGTAAGAGATTTCCTGAGTTCTTTGTTCTTTGTTTCTATGCTTACTTTCTAGATGCTCTTATCTAATCTCATGGCTTTAATAATCATTTATCAATAATAATTATAATTAATAATAACATGCACTGTTATAACTAATGGAAATCATTGACTAATTTAATCCTCAGAGCAAAATTAATTTCACTCTGCAGGTGATGAAACTGACCACAAACTGAGAAGTACAGTATCCTGGTCAACTGTACAAAGCTAGCAAGTACACAGTAGTTCGGGGATTCAAATTCTGGCAATTTGACTCCAAGCTCCTAACTTTAGCCATTACACTATGCGGACAGGATATTCCAGGCCTGACTTCTCTGCGGAGCTCCACAGTCTTCTTTCCCAACATCTTACCCAACATCTGCATTTGAAAGCCTCACACACATCTAATAAAACAAACATATCTGAAACTGATCTTTGGGTTTCCTCCTAAGCCCACTTAATTTCTCTTTGCCATCTGCATGGTAGAGCCCCGGTTTCTCTCAACTCCTCCGCCATTCGGTTTCCAGGAACATTAGCCGCCTGACCACAATTCCAACTTATTCCCCAAAAAGGTTCTTTGCACTTGCTCTTCCTCTTGCAGAAGAGTTCTTCCCTGAGACCGTAAATGACGTGCTCTCTCGTTTTACTTAGGTTTGTGCTCAATTGCTACCTCCTCCAAGATAACGGTTCCTGTAAGTAAAATGGCCTCCTCACTACTTATTTTTGCTCAGTCTCTCTCCGCCTGGCTGATTTCATTTTTCTTCGTAAGACATATCACCATCTGTAATTAAATATTTTTTTTGAGCAGCTTCTCATCGATCTCTCCGTTAAAATGAAAGCCCCATTAGGAAAGACCGCATCAAGCCATTCCCTTGCTCTGCCAAAGCGTTTTGTTGGCCTTTTTCTATACCCACTTTATACTCTTTAGCCCATTTCTTCCACTCTCAGTTTCTTTCTCTCAATATCGTATTTATCTAACAGAAAATCGTTTTTCTAACAGAAAATCTAAAATCGTATTTCTAACAGAAATGATAGAATGGTATTATTGCTTTGAAGATGTCCATGATTCTTCCAGTTAAAAATTTATCCTTGTATTTTTTTTTTAAAGATTTTATTTACTTATTTGACAGAGAGAGAGACAGCCAGCGAGAGAGGGAACACAAGCAGGTGGAATGGGAGAGGAAGAAGCAGGCTCACAGCGGAGGAGCCTGTATCCTTGTATTTTTATACAAATTCTCTGTTTGAACTTCTGTCATGGATTTCGTATCAAATTCTGCCTAGTGGTACAATATTTGTGCCACTATTTTTCTCCCTCATGAAATTGTGTTTACTTTCCATTCCAATCAATAAACAAATTGTTGACACATTCACAATTCCTTTGTCTGGCAACAATGCCTTATCATTTTTATATTTTTTAAAGGCCTGACATAGTAACTTACATGTACTATGTAAGTAACTTACATATATAGTAATTTACAGCCACTCAATAAATGTTTGTGAAATTGTTGAATCTTTATATTCCTGAGAAATACATTCATTTTTTAAGCTGAATCATATAACATGGTTCCTATAAAATTTATTATTTTGAAGAAAAAAATCTGTCATTAATATGGCAAAGCGAATAACAACGCTCTCTCCTCTACTTATGTGTTTTGGGGTTTTTTTGTTTGTTTTGCTTTGTTTTTTGTGTATTGGGCTTTCCTACAGAAGGAAATGGCCGTAGCTCTCACTGACTTTCCACCATCTACTATTCCATCGTATATTGCCTATGGTAAATTGAAAACCGAATGATGTGTAGTCCCCTCTGAGGTTATATTTGTTAAGTGACCCACATTGAGTAGGTCAGATTCACAATCACTATTAAAAACCCAGTGCAGCTCAGGAAGCAGCATTTTCTCTGCCTTTAGCAGCTGCTTTCCTAATCTTCTTTCCCTTAGCAATGACAGCAAGCTACTGGGAGGCCTCCTATGTCCCTTGGACTTGAACTTCTTATACTGACACTAGCCTCACAGATTAGTTTGGCATAAATAACAGCTGCTTTAGCCTCTTGTGATATAATTTTTGACAAACTATCTGATGTCTTATCTAAGAGGCAGGACTAGAAATAACATTGGAGGGAAATTTCATTTTATTTGTTTAACTAGTAGAATCCAGGATTTGTGTATAATCCAAAAATATCTGTCAGAAATGTCAGGTGTTTGTTTGCTCACAGAAACCCATAATTTATCTTTCTGGATTTATTATATATCCCCAAATCTCAAAAAAAGAGAATACTACAATTACTATAGCTTATTAAATCTAGATATACACCTGCTATTGTGTGTTTAACACTGTGAAAGAGCTACAGATTTGAAATAACACAATTATCGATTATATGTTTTTCATCCAATAATCCAAATCGTATCCCTGTCATTGTTGGATTTGTTGAGAAAAGGAATAGAAGAAATTGTAAAATGTCCCAAGGTTTTTGCTTATGAAAAAACAAGATTCTTTAGGTTTTTTTGGTGCTCTAAAATTTTTTACCTCACTGAAAAGAAGTTCCCTATATTTCATAAATTCAGCCTTGGAATGAATTATTCTTTTTGGTGGTTGTGTCACACTGTTGGCTCATACTGAAAGTGTGAGCCAATAAATCCTGTGTGTGTGTGTGTGTCCTTTTTTAAGACATAAAGTGCAATCCAGTCATGTTTCCATAAATTATGCTAATGCAATTGATTTCTTCTAACCTAAATTCAAGACTCTACTCTGTTAATTTTGGTCCATCATTCTAGGCAACCAAAATTATGTTGAAATTTAGTCATGTCACCTAATAGAATGGCTACCCCGTTCTGATTTGTGTTATCTCAAAACATAATAAAGAACAAGGATAGCTTCTCTGTAGGACTTTTACAAAACACTAAAGTGGCAGGACACAAGACACAAAGATTTGAGAAACCACTCTGGACCAATATCAATATATACTTGCTGGATTACTGTAAAGGAAGCCTCTAGATTTGTTCCCACCCTTGTCCTTGATCCCTTGCCACCTATTCTTAATCCTGAATCATAGCAACACAGTTAAAGCAGGAGTTAGATCACGGCAGTCCTTGTTCAAAGTCTTTTTCTCATGCCTACTAACATGTAAATGTTTTATCACTTGGTCATCCAATCTGAAAAAATCATGGTTTGCTTGGTACTGCTTCCTACTGACCCACTCTGACTCCCATGAGTTCTTTTTGGTTCTCCACTTTTAATTAAGGGTTGTGACAAATTTTCCATTTGTTCATTTAGAAAAAATTGAAAAACAATCTAAAAAGTGTGAAGAAGTGAAATGTACTTCTAATCTAGTAAAGTCAAGCTAGATATATATCTTCTAGTGCTTTTATATAATCCATAATATAAGAAGTACAAAAGGGATAAGGCTAGAGCAATAATATCTTGTGTAGTGGATTGAATGGCATACCCCAAAATTCACGTCCACCTGAAACTCCGAATGTGACCTTATTTAGAAATAGGATCTTTGCAGTGGTACTTAGAGATCTACAGATAAAATCATTCCGGCTATAGAGTGGGCCCCCTAAATCTAATGACTGGCATCCTTATA
Source organism: Ailuropoda melanoleuca (assembly GCF_002007445.2). Lineage (NCBI taxonomy): Eukaryota > Metazoa > Chordata > Mammalia > Carnivora > Ursidae > Ailuropoda > Ailuropoda melanoleuca. Next base: position 2,213 of record NW_023247515.1, on the reverse strand, counting down.
AAGAATGGACACAGTGAGACAGGAGAAATCCGTATTAATACCAGACAACCCTTAAAGTTATGTTGCCACAAGCCAAGGGATGCCTGGGACCACAAGAAGCTGAAAGAGGCAAGAAAAGATCCTTTCCTACAGCTTCAGAGGAAGTATGGCCCTGCTAAAGCCTTGATTTCAGACTTCTGACTTCCAGAGCTGTAAGAGGATAAATTTCTGTTGTTTTAAGTCACCATAGCAGCTCTAGGTAATATGTCATAGCATATCTAGGAAACCAACACACTATGTAAATACTTTTTAAAATTTTTTAAAGATTTAATTTATTTAAAAAGACCAATGTCTTTTGGCTATTCTTGTAATTCACAAGTAAGCTCCATTGATTTGAAAAATAAAAGGTAAGGAAGGGATGAAGTCTGGAAAACTTAAATGCAAAGAAAGCCCCAGTTTAGATTAGCTTGGTCACATTGAACTAGATAAATTGCCCCGGCAGGGGATGGTGGTGGGAAATCTATGTAAATATGTAAGGTAGATGAGTTGCCTGAGAGATGTTCCATGAAAACAGTTTACATGCTGAGATATTGTTGAGGAAAGTCTACCGTCTGTTGTCTCTCGAAGGCCATTAGTGCCTTAGTATGCGCTGGGATAAGTAAACCTGTTGAAATTTGTGTAATGCAACAACAACCAATATCTAAAAACATTTTCTTTTCTTCCCACAGAAAACCTGCCCATGTCCTCCACAGATGACGTTCTGAGAAATTCACTTTAGAAAACGCAGCTTTGTCTACATGAAATCATCTGGCTGAATTTAAAATGTGGGCTGATCTATTTTACATTAAAATCAATGAAAATATATGTATCATTCATTCTTTCCAATTCTATCTCTTCCTTGGGTTTATATGTAATTCATAGGGACAGTGTTTGATAAGACATGAGCATGTAAAACCTCTCACACATGTATTTTCAGAGTTCACCTTTATGTAGCCAGGGGTGACCACTTCAAAGGGAATATAGAAAATGAGAACCGTAAAAGGGAAAATTTCAACTAGTTGCCAGTGTGCAGTTGACAAAATCCTGCCTTTAGCATTTGAACCTTTTTTAGAAGGTGGATTTTCCTCCTACAATCCACATAGAAAGCCCCCAGCCTTTTCAGTATTAAGATATCCAAAAAGTTTAGCAATACTTTTCAGATCCGAGCATCTGCTCAAGTAACTATGCAGATCGTGAAAGAAACTCTCCTTCAAAACAAAATTAATCAGAAGATTATGTAACTAATGTGTTCCAGTGGTCAGCTGTGCAGAAACTACAAAGGGAAGGAAAAACTGGGCCTCTAGGCCTCATTGTATTTATACATAGGAAGATAACATAATGCAGTGGCAACAGCAACGAATTTTGTCAGGAAATCTGGGTTCAGATCCTAGCTCTGGCAAATATGAGCTGAAAAATCTTGGACAACTTGACTTTTCAGGTCCTCGATTTTCTAATGAGACGGAGTGGCTGGCAAACACATCAGTGAGACCGTGCTTATGCTCAGGATCAACTTAAAGTCGGCATTTGAAAAGAAGCTATTAACTGCAAAACATCGTACAAATTGAGCCGTTTATTATGTATTTCTTTTGTTAATTGAAGTGGAAAATATTAAGGTTAATTATAAGTGATAACACGTTTAACACCAGGAAAATAGGCCTTCTCATCCTTATTTATTTTTTTTAATTTTTTTTTTATTTTACCATATCACTGACTTGAATCTGGTAAGTAAAATCACATGAACTCAATCAAAAATAAAAGGCATTGGAGTTTTNTCAATCAAAAATAAAAGGCACTGGAGTTTTCTGCTTCTTACCAAATGAATGATCATTTTTAAAAGCTGTTCATGACTCCCGTTTGTTAACTGGAGAGAGAGAAAGACAGAGAGAGGGAAAGAGAGAGGCCATTCAAAACCATTGAAGTATAAAAGATACATGTTTCTGCTAAGCCTGCCAACACCCAAATGTGGCATAATAATCAAAATGAGGAATGCAGGTAAAATAATAGTGCAGAAAGTTTTTAAATGATGTGAGGATAATTGCCTAGTATGTAAATATTATTTTCAATCAACAGGGGGTTTATTACTCATATTTCTGCTGTAAATATATTACGGCTATAAAACAGGTTTTCCTAGTGGGAAAGGAATTTATATCTAAAAGCAAAGTGGGGGTCTAAAAATAAAGAAAGACTAGAAATAG
>NW_023247514.1:0-2715 GCF_002007445.2 Ailuropoda melanoleuca | reverse complement strand
GGGGGGGGGTATTGTTTCTTACAGATATTAACAGAGTTCTCCTCCAAAGTATGATAGGTCTTATATTTAAATTCAAAATATTTATTTCTGGTGACCTGGAAGATATTTCAGTATAATTACGACTGTGAATTCTCACTGTCCCTGAGATTTAGAAGTATGACGTGCCAGCTGAGGTAGTTTTGGGTGGAAAGAAATTTTTGAAACACACATTCATATTTGTACCAGCCATCATTAGATACGTGAGCTCATACATTTCTGACAACACTCTGGGAGATGAAAATTATTAAAACTATTTCATAAATTAAGATCCTGAGGTACAAAGAGTGAAGGAAAGTCCTCAAAGACAGCTCTGATTAGTAAGTTGGTCAGGGTCTTGACTCGAACTGAGGTCCAGTTTTCTTTCTGCTGCGCATGGAATGTGGCAAAGACATGCCTTTCCCTGAACGTAACTTAGTGTGGCGTAAGCATTGCCACCTTTGGACAAGTCTGTGTTTTCCTTCAGATCCTCCCATGGGGCTGTTCTGGGCATGTGGAATACGTCAGGGAGCTGAAACACAGACGCCTCATCTCACGGCAATGGTAGGAGGCAGTGATGGGAGAGACAGATAAACATGAAAACCAAAGTACATTATACTTACATTATAGGGGATGAGTACACCACGGGTCAAGGATGACGCCCCCCCCCCAAAAAAAAGACAGGAAAAGCGGGATCAGCAATACAGGGGTGGGGGAGGGGAGCAGAGCAAGTTCAATTTTTAAAAGGCCTGGGCAAGGTCAACCTCATGGAGAAGGCAGTATGTGAGCAGACTTGAAGGAATCTTGAGAGTCCGTGGTTTGGCTGCACGTAAAACTCAACATAGTTCTTTATGTTGCAAGTTGAGGACTAGAAGAGAATGTGTAAACTGAACACCCTTAAAGAGGACAACTAATTTCAAACAGCTGACTGCAATTTTAATAGTGTCATTTGCACATACAAACTTGCATCCACCCACCATGGCCCCCCCGATGGCCAGCTATCTTAACAGGAGTGACGGTCCCTTTCAGCAAACCAGCTATGTTGTACGAGGCCAATCCTGGTAAATGCCTGTGATGACTCTGACAAGAACCAGATAAGGACAATCCCAGTTGAGCCACTACAGCTCTTCTGTGACTTGGGGACCACGCTATACAATAAAATAATAACGACTGGGACTCAAACACTTAAGACCAGACAATGAGACGCAAGCTTGAAGGGAACACAGGCAGTATGAAACCCAAATCGTTATTTAAGAGATGAGAAAACCAGGTTTAGGGAGATCAGGGAGATGAGAGAGTAAGTCAGGAACAAGGCCAATGTTGGCCCAAGAGATGAACACAAGTCCCCCACAAATTCCAGGCTTCAGGCTTTTCAACTGCTTGACATCACTTTCATCAACCACCACACATGCACCTTTGGAACAACACCCACAGGCAGATCACAACAAAGCCGTCAGTTTGCTAGCACAAAGAGAGCGTGCAAACCTGATGACCAACCCTTGTGTGATGGCTACCACGTGCCAGACGCTGTTTGAAATGCTTTACTGAACTTCCTCAATCCTCACAGTCCTATCGTTATAAGGTAGGTACTATTACTATCCCCATTTTACAGATGAGGAAACTGAGAAACAGAGAGGTTAAATCGCCGACCCAAACTCACTCAGTGTGTTAAAGACAGCAAGACTTTGAAACTGGAGTGTGTGGCTGAAATACCAATTCCCTTACTACTTGTGTAAAAGGCTTCCACATCCATGTGTGTACTTGGTCCGTACAGCATGAGGACTCATGCAAAACATGTTTTGGTAACAGTCTGAGCTCGAATTTCTCAACATGGATATTAATTTTAAGACAATTCGTCAATTCTACGAATACTACAGCAGCTACTGTATTTCAGACAGGGTACATGTTCCCGAAGTACAGGCAGTTTTCCCAGGTAAGAAGCCATCTCTCACAGGTCTCTGAAACCCACAAACTTTTATAGCATCATGAAAAACAGCTACAACAAATTAGGCACAACCTTTTATAGCAATTCGATAGTTGCATAAAATTAGCATTGATCCAGTAGATTCTTCCTTGACAATTGTGTTGGGTAAGGCTCTTTAGCTGCGCTATCAAATATTTGCAATGAAATCTGTGGTCTGAAAGGAAATGCCGTTCAGCTCATTTTTAGTCATGTTATTTTTTTTTAAATCAAGGTGTCCAGAAACAAACATGCTAACAATAATAGTGAAGTTATCACATACTTGGCTAAGTCCTTGCAGGCCTCCATGTATGTATGTATATAGGTCTACTGAGCTATAACTTAGTTCCAGTGAAATACACAGATATTAACTATTCAGGTCAAGTTTTACAAATCTGTACATCTGTGTAAACAATATTTGATCAAAGTAGGGACTGTTTCCATAACGCTAGAAAGTCCTGTCATGCCCCTTCCTAATTGATCCCCATCCCCGGAAGCAGTGACTGTTCTGATTTCTATCGCATTTAAAATTTGAAATCCCATGTACAATCCTATGATGTGATTACTCCAAGGAATATCTGACTTCGAAACCTGTGCTCTAGGCATGCTGTCCTACTGCATTTTTGCTACTCATCTCAACAGTCCCCTCCAAGAGAATCAGGTCATAATGCCTTACTTTCTTTCTTCTGCGTCTAGAATGATACATTATGTACCACCCTTAAAAGAATTAAAAAAAAAAA
>NW_023247513.1:0-2714 GCF_002007445.2 Ailuropoda melanoleuca | reverse complement strand
TGTGTGTGTGTGTGTGTGTGTGTGTGTGTGTAAATTAAATCATGATGCAGAACAGATTTCTTATAGTGGTTCGAATAGTCACTTCTCTAGACAAATCTGCACATCATATACCAGCAGCAGAGAAAAAAGACAATACATTACGAGAATCCTTTCAATTGTATGACACTGAATCAGTGTTTCATTTGGTCTAATAAACTGCTAGTTGCACTAAGACAATACTGAGAAGGGAAGTTCCTAAATAAGATTCACCATCATTTATCACACTCACAGAGAAATGATTATAATGCATATCAATTTTATGTATTTTTTAAAGATCTTATTTATTTAGAGAGGGAGAGTGAGTGCAAGCTAGCAGGGTGGGGTAGGGGGCAGAGGGAGAGGGAGAGAGAATCCCAAGCTGACTCCGAGCTGAGCACAGAGCCCAATGCAGGCCTCAATCTCACAATCCAGAGATCACAACCTGAGCCAAAATCAAGAGTTGGAGACTTAACCGACTGAGCCACTCATTCCCACCATATCAATTTAATCGTTTACTGATACTGGAAAAGATTTGCAAATTTTACCAATGTCTAATTCGCAGTAAATTTCTATCTGATAAGATTGCTAAAGACTTCTCTACTTCTACAATTTAAATTTGTTTCTGCAACCTAAGAATCTCTTGGGTAATTTTCACGAGTAAGTGCTGCAGAGGTGAACTACTTCATCCTCCACGCAGTGAGAATGTCTCTTCTACAGCACTGTTTGACAGGTGGTTATCTAGGTTCTAAAACTCCCAACACCGGGAAACACCTGACGAACTCTTTCAAAGATTTCTATATCTTTGAAATTAGGTTGCTACTTCTCATACTGAGTCAGACTGTGACTTCGACCCAACTTTTTCAATTGGAAGTAACATCAAATAATTCTATTCTTCTAATTCTATTCCTTCTTACACTTGTACATTACCAATCTTGAAGGATATAGACTGCAGTTAGATACCTGCAACTCATTAAATAAAAGGGTTTTCTCTCTTGACCATTCCTGGGGTATCTAGCCACACTGAAATGAGGGTATTTTGGTCGAACCAGGAAGTGTAGAATAGACTTCACCGTAACTATTCTTATGATAATGGGTTCTAGCATAAGGCTACTCCCGATCTCAGATCAGAGGGGCCTTGATTCCTGTTGTCCTTTGTGGCCTGATGCCCGGGACATGTCCGCCCTGGCTCTGACTTTGGACTCCTTCTGAATGTTCTTCATGACTATGCCCTCTGGTTTCTCCCTTGCTGAAATCTCTGGCCCAGCTGGTCCTGATGTTGGGTAATACATGTACTAAATGTTGTTCTAACTAGATTAGACTCAAATCCAGCCTAACCATTTGACCTCAAAGCTGCTCCAAGACAGAAAGGGGCTCCGACTGAATCTTGGGTTTGAGATGAGGATTAGTTCATCCTATGGCTCATTCACCAGAGTGATCAATATATGGCATGCTCTACCAACTACAAAAGTGACCCCTTTAGTGCTAGACACAGTCAACAAATAAATACAAATCAATGCCTAGGGCTCAACTGGGCCAAACTGATGACAGCTGCGTTATTCCTTATTAATGAGTCTCTAATTCTCCACGCTGATCACCTACAGTTCCTTCAAAGTTCCTCACATAAGATGTATTTCTCATACAATCTCTAACAAGAGATTATGATTTTTATCATCATAATCACTTTCTTTTGCGCACACACACACACACAAACACACAAAATGTAAGGATAGTTTGGGGGTTTTTTTAGTTCTTTTCTAACAATGGTAACATTTACAAATTGTGAAATAACAGACATTAAAATGTAAAGGGCTTTGTCTAATATCAGAACCATGTTGAAGTAGTCTGTGACCAGAGATTATATACTCATACTATAGCTCAATACAAGATATTATTAGACTATGCTTATAGGATAAAATAGTATACAATATATAAAAGACTTATTTTAAGTTTTAAAAAATCTACTACTTTTGTAGGTTCCAAGGTATAATATAGACAATAATTTTTTTAAATTACAAAAAGTCCAAATGTGGAATTTCAACAAGTAATCTGCAATCGACATATGAAATGTCTTTAAAAAAAAATCTACATTTTAGCCATTTAATAGACACAGACCACACAATAATAGTTTAAAAAGAAAACTAATTTTTTTTTCACAACAGCTTTCAATTTCAAGTTTATGGGCCAATTAGAATTTTTTAAAAATGCTAAATTAGGGCCTAGCATTTTGCCAAAGAGACACAACATTTTACAGAACACTGTCATATTATTAATTTTCATAAGAAATCTTTTTGAGGGGCTCTTGGGTGGTTCAGTCGGTTAAGCATTGGACTCTTAATTTCGACTCAGGTGGTGATCTCAGAGTCCTGAGATCAAGCTCCACGCTGGGCAGAGACTGCTTAGGGTTCTCTCCCTCTCCCTCTGCCCCTCTTGCCTCCCCCCACCCAGCTCGCCCAGCTCACCCACCCCTGCTCATGTGCATGGTGCACTCAAAGAAAAAAAAAATATTTTTTGATATTCTTTTAAAAGATCACTTCAGGGGTGCCTGGTTCAGTTGGTTAAGCATCTACCCTCAGCTCCGGTCATGATCTCAGGGTTCTGGGATGGAGCCCCAAGTTGGGCTCCCTGCTTAGCAAACAGTCTGCTTCTCCCTCTCCTTCTGCTCCCCCAACACTCATTCTCACTCTCAAATAAATAAA
>NW_023247512.1:0-2713 GCF_002007445.2 Ailuropoda melanoleuca | reverse complement strand
CCCCCACCCCGCTGTCATAAAAAAACAAAAACAAACATTTCCCCCGCCCTGGGGCGCCTGGGTGGTTCAGTCAGTTAAGCATCCTACTCTTGATTTCAGTTCAGGTCATGATCTCAGGGTCGTGAGATCGAGCCCTGCATTGGGTTCCTCACCGAGCGTGGAGTCTGCTTGTGATTCTTTCTCTCTCCAGCTCCCTGTGCTCTTCCTCCCTCCTGCCCCCACTCACACTCACTCAGTCTTAAAAAAAAAAACCTAAACAAACCAGTTTTCCTACTCTTGAAGGGAGCTGGTTCCATGTTTCTTAAATCCTGTGACTCTCAAGAGGAAACATCCTTATGTCCATTCCCTCTGCCATTATTGAATGTATCCTTCTGTGAGCCAGTGCCAGTTCATGGTCTGCTAAACTATTGAGTGCTTGCCCTGTGGGGGAAGATGCGGCTCATCAAAGCACTTGAGATCTTGCTGGATAAATGAAATATACAACATTAAAAATTAGAATTCCAGAGAAGATTATGATGTCGTAGAGGAGTTCAGGGATGGGGGAGATCATTGTGAGCTCTAGTAAGCCTGGAAAACCTTTAGGGAAGATCACATATAGGGATTTGAATTGGCCATTAAAGGAGAGGAACATTTATTTGGGTAGATGGAGAGAGGAGAATAATTTGCAGGGTTGGTGGGCAAAGCAAGGTAGGAGTGGAGAAAGAGTGAGTAGAGGCATTGTGGGAGAAATAAGTATGGTGTTTGGGACAAAGTACAGCGAACCCATAAGACCAGTGCAGAGGATTTACATGTTTCAGATACTTTAGCTGGTAATTTCTAGCTCTTAGCCATTAAACTGTAAATTGAGCATAGCGGTGAGGCTAAGAGCAGAGTTTATAGAATCACATGGCTTCAGATATGTATCCTGGCCCTACCACTTAATACCTATGCAACCTTGGACAAATTAACTTAATCTCACTAAGCCTCTGTTTCCTCATCTCTAAAATGGGAATAATTATAGTACCTACCCCTAAAAGGTTGCTGTGAGGATAAAATGGCAGGATTCACTGTTCCAGATATCCAGCAGTGTCTGGCAAACCTCCAGAAATGTTAGCTGCTATCGTCCTGAGTGGTCAAGTAGATGAATATTATGTAGGTGATCCTTCTTTTTCCTAATAAATGACTTACTTTGGAAGTGGGGCAGAACGTTTCCTGAATTTCGGCTCATACCATCAACCTGCGTTCTGTCCCTGGGGATGCCAGGGAGAGATCACTCTGGCTTGAGTCTTGCTTCTGGCCTTTAGTACTTCCCACTTGCTTCCCAGCCAGAACCCAAAACCAGTCTGGATCCTATTTGTTCAGTTATTAGTATTATTTTCAGCTTTTATAAAGTCTTCATGTACTCCAGCTGTCTCTTCCTAACTTGCGCTTGGCCTTAACTTCCTGCTCCCACCTTTCAGGATGCATTTAACTTGATATTCTGTGTCTTGCTTCTGTGTGCTGTCCTGGTCTCTGGTATGTTGGGACAATCACTGGCTCTGGGAACGCTGCTCACGCCGACTGTTTTGTTACAGGTCATTAAGAGGGTGAATCATGGGCATAAAGGAGAATAAATAATTACTGGTTGATGGACCTTGTCTCAGACTCGCCCTGGACCCTCAGCGAGGACAGGATTCGGGCTTGTGACATTGTCCAGGTCCAGTCTTTTCCCATTAGAAACCTTCTCCTTGCCTGGAAAGACGGTCCAGGAGACAGTTTGGCTGTGTCAGAACCACACGGAGAACAGTGCCCAAGAGACTGAAAAGCAGCCTTTCTCCGCTTGTCTCGTCAGTGCTATAGTGATTGGCCTTCGCAGCGCAGTTAAAAAAAAATTAGGGAACAGTGTTCTTTGATGAAATTCACTTCATCTTGTCGAAATTATATGATTCTTTGTCCCTTCTTGCTCCCCAAACATGTTTTTTCTTCCTTAAATGACCTCAAGTGGTCGCAAAGGCTTCAAATACAAGAATCTGCCTTATCCTGGTCCCCCACTCTTCTCACTTACTGCAATCCCAGAAACTCCCCTTACTTTCCTCTAGACGGTATTGTTTATCTCCTGGCGTTGCAAACTCCATGTGGCTCTGGTCCCTGGTACCCCTTTGCCCACCTCCAAGAGGCACAGGGAAGAGAAGTAGCCCTTTTTGGAAACAAGCTCCAAGGCGCCTTGTGAGAGCTCCGGAGGTCTCTCCCACAGAACGCTGTGGAGGGCTGCCCTCTACAGGTTGCCCGACGGGCTGGCCTCTGATTCCCAGGGTCAGAGAGGGGGACGGCTCACCTCAGTCCTGCCCTGCAGCCAGTTCCCCCTGTTTCACTCCTCCCATCCCCTCCCTTACTCCTTATTTAAGTTTCCCTGAGACAAGCTATAAAATAAATGTCACAGACTGAGCACATGGAAAGAAAGCTGTGAACCTCAGCATTTTAAAAACACAGGCTTTGAAGATGAGAAGCATTATTAGAATATTCTAAATAAGGGCTTCCCAAGTTTGCATGCACATGCATGCATGCATGTGTGCTCATATGTACATGCAGAGCATACATGTGTGCCCATGTGTATGTGCATGAATGCCTGTGTGCCCATGTGTACGCACAGAGCGTGCCTGTGTGCCCGTGTGTACTCGCAGAGCGTGCCTGTGTCCCTGTGTGTACACGTAGAGCGTGCCTGTGTGCCCGCGTGTATGTGCATGCATGTGTACGC